>NC_065529.1:37160474-37233349 GCF_006386435.1 Epinephelus moara | reverse complement strand
TGGTATCGCACAGTGGGTCCCAATTTTGGTACCGTGACAACACTAATCTGGAGGGGGTTCATCTGCAAAAACTAATGAACAACTAAACAATGATATTTGGTATTCGGTACTCGGTATTCAGCCAAGCGTTTAATAATATTTGGCTTCGGCCTCGGCCACAAATTTTCATTTCGGTGCATCCCTACTTTGGTTTCAGGGTAAAATACGAAGATGGAAATAAACAAGTTGACAAGACAAAAGCAGTATGCCGACACTGCAGAACAGCGGTTGGGTATGTACTTGGAAACACGTCTAACATGCTAACACATCTAAAGCGACACCACCCGAGTTTGAACGTTAACCGGCACGACTAGAAAAAGCAATCTGGTGCAAACTACGATATCGTCGTCGTTTAAAAAGAAAGAGCGTTTCCCTGACCATCGCGCTAAAGAAATAACCAACGCCATTGGAGTTGAGTAAAATTGTTTAAGCTGCACTTTAGATATAAGCATGTTTTGTTTACTGCACTTTAACAAAGTGGGAAAGCTAAGTAAGTTCCTAGTAAAACTGAATCTGAGCAGGCTTTAAAGCTGACCAGCTGCACTATACTTTTTATTTTAATTGAGTAAAACTGTTAAAGCAGAAATGTATATTTATATTTTTCATTCAAAAAATGTGTTAAAAAAACAGCAGGATTTTATTTTTCACTTTTATATTTCTATTTTCATTCAAACAATGTGAAAAAGCAGGATTTTATATATATTTGTTTCATTCAAAAATTGTGTAAAAAGAGTTAACTGCTGTGGTGGTATGTTTTAATAAGGTTACCAATAAGTAAAAGATATTTAATAGTTGTCTATTTTTTTCATTACTGTACCGGAAAAAAAACGAACCGTGATTTGTGTACCGAGGTACATACTGAACCATGATTTTTGTGTACCGTTACACCCCTACTTTATAATGACTTCCACCTCCCGTCATCCATTCATCCATCCATTTTCATAATCACTTATCCTCTTGAGGGCCGCGGGGGGGCTGGAGCCTATCCCAGCTGACATTGGGCGAGAGACGGGGTACACCCTGGACATGTCACCAGACTATCGCAGGTTACCTTAATTACTACGGCTGCTTGGAAACTTACAGAAATGACTGATGCTACTGTTGATTTTGGGAGGACAGTCTTGCATTTTAGGAACTGTTTGGATCCATTCTTTTGAAGTTTGACTCCTTGGATGGTTTTACTTGAGATATTTTAGTCTCTGCCTCATTGATTATGTCAAAGCTAATGTAAAGTCTCATAACTTTACAGAGGTGCCACATGAAATGACCAGAGTACCCTTAAAAGACAAAGCGCTCTCACTCCCAAGTCATTAGATACAGTGGTTTGGTCAGTGGACCTATGCTTCAAACTATGATGCTCTGTGTGGCTGTAGTAACTTTGACTGGGGCAAAGGAGGAAGTCAGGTGGTGTAGTAGAAAGAGCAACAACATCTGCATGCGGAGGAGATCATTGTGGGTGGAGAGGTCAAACAAACACAGGACTTTAAACATGGAGACCACTGTTGACGTACTGAACTTATGTAACTTAACTTATGTAACAACTTATTTTAACCCAAACCATGATCTTTTCCTTAACCCAACTGGAAGTTTATTTTGAAAAGACACTGTATGCATGTAGCATACACTGATACGGGCAAGAGTGATGCTAGAGGGTTATGTAGAGCGTCATAATTTAAAGTGTAGAGCTACTGACCAAGCTGCAGTGTTCCACACTCTTGGCAATGGTTGGTCCTTGTTGGTGGCTTTTCCGCTGATTCGATGTGTTGAACTGGCAGCGGAGCATGTCGTGACTGGCAGTTCGGCTTAGCGTGCGAAGAGAAAAGCAAAAGTAAGGAAAGCAAACAAATTATTAAAGTCAAGAGAGCAAGATAAAAACAAACTTGTTATATTAGGTGAGATTTTTTGCTATTGAGCTCTTTAGCAGAAACGTTTTGTATTGTTTGTATTGTTGTTTGTTTTAGTGTTCGCTAGCACACTGTAAATATCCTTTATTCTTTCAACATTGTGTTGAGTTGTTAATGTGCTAACTGGCTAACTAGCATCTTGAATCCATCCTGTCAGTCTTCCAGTTTCCCTTTTGTGTAACAAATACAGTCTACTGCCGCCTGCTAATTAGGAGAGTTACACTTGTACTAGTTGGCCATTGGCTGTAGTCTTTGCGGTGTGTTCAAGCACTGTATCCTCACAGAACGGTTCGTATGAGATCCACATACAGCAGTTTGTATTTCCTACAAATTAGTGCCCCACGAATGACGTTATGTCCTTAATATAAAGTTACATAATCATCGTTAAATTACTGTGGTTAGGCTAAAAGAAACATTGTAGGGACGTTCCTACACGTTATGAACGTTCCGACGTTCATAACGTGTTGAACACACATCTCCGGAGGAAAGTCCCAGGGGAAAGTCTTTGGTTTTGTGACACATCCACTACCCCGTCCTGCCTCCTTACACAACCACTCGGTACCACTTCCTTGTTTACTCCTGTCAGCGTATTGTTCGCGTGATCGCAGCCTTCCAAAATATGTAGGTTATGCTTGAATTACTTGCTCATGTATGCAGGATGTTTACGAATTGTACCTTTCGTAGAAAAGTGTACGAAGAATTTACGAGAGCAGCCCGGTTCAAGCGCAACTTTTTGGCGGAGACACAGGCAACATGAGGCAACACAACAGTTGGCCTTCGTTGCTACAAGTCGTTTGATGTCGGTTTGCTGTATCTGGGCCGTAAAACTCGCTAATCAATACTTAATATCTTATTTGTTTAATCTGTACACAAACTGGCGGAAGTCACTGTCCGGATTAAACAAATGAAACATAACGACAATAAATACAAATTGCCAAAGCCGCCTGACATCTAGCTCTGATTATGAGAGACCGAGAGAGGATACATGTTTTTAGATGTGTGGGTGGTGTTTTTTCCTTTTTTTTTTTTTTTTTTTTTGAGGTGGTTATTGATGTGTGTGTGTGTGTATGTGCGTGTGTGTGTGTGTTACACCTGGGGAGGCTCTCATTCAGTCGAGGTTCAAGGTTGTTCTGATGCCCCCTGAGAGTCTGTGAATGAGCACTTTAACAGGGTAACAACACGGGGCCTCTGCACATGTTATTTAAGTCATGCCAGCTCGGAGGGGGCGGTGTGTGTGTGTGTGTGTGTGTATGTGTGTGTGTGTGTGTGTGTGTGTGTGTAGAGCAGGGACATAGAGGTGGTCTCACTGCAGGTAAACCAATCAGCTCATCTACATACAGAGTTGAAATCAAAAAGCTGATTAATAAAATGTGTTACATGAAGTCTGTTTATATTACATTCCTGCTTACTTTGTGTTGCATGCACTTATTAGAAAATTTGGGGAACAGTCTGGAAAATAGATTTTATTATAAGACACCACATGGAAAGATCTGGAAACCTTTCAGTGAATGACATGATACCATGTTTGAGAGAGAACTCATAATGTTTCTGTGAAGATGACGCAAACTCAAACTAATTTGTACTCTATACTAGTTTCAATAACAGCTTTTAATATAATCTACAATTATAATACACATTCAAAAAGAGAATTGCACCCAAAATGCCCAGTTACCCCCCTTCACCCCTCCACAAAGAACACACACTCCAAAACACAAACAAAGCAAACACACACACACAACCTGCAATCTGTTAAATATTTGCCCACGGTACAGAAGTGTGGCAGTAGTATTTGCTCTGCCAAAGTTTCGGTTCTCCCAATCGCTCTGAAACACGGTTCAAGCGAACCGCGTCACCTCCGATGTGGCCTGTGTATTTATTTATAAAGCGAGGGGGGGCTGAGGGCATTTCCTCGGTCTATCTGGGGTCATACGACCCTCCCAACGTGGATAAATGAATAGTGGGCTCGACGGCCACACCGGTCCCTGATTGGTTCAGTGCACGGCAGGAATAAACACTCTCAGGGTATATATATTGCAGCAAGGTGTGACACTTCCAAGAAATGAGAAACACCAAGATAACAAAGGAGAGCTGCTGCTGAACTTAAACAGTATTCCGCTTTTTTTTTCTTTAAATAACAAAAGTAAAGATTTGAGGATGAGGACGCAGATCCAAAAAGTTCCTCAGATTGTCGAGCTGCTGAAGAAGAAGTCTGTCGGGCTGCAGCACTTCAAACCAACATCCTCAGTGTGCGTCCTGGAGAAGGATGCTGTGGAGGCTGCGCGGTGCCCTCACGCTGCCTCCAGAGCGCACAGCCTGGACGCGATCCCCGGACCCACCAACTGGCCGCTCATTGGCAGTCTGGCTCAGCTGCTGTGGAAAGGGGGTCTGATGAGACAACACGAGGCACTGGTACAGTAGAATTAATAATATCTTATTCTACAGTTGGCTATTTTTACAAGAAACACAGCCTGGTTTATTGAGTCATGCCGCAAAATTTCTAAAGAATAAAAAACATGTTCAATGTAAATTACATTTCTCTTTAAATCTTTCCTAGGTTGACTATCATAAGAAATTCGGTAAGATTTTCCGGATGAGGCTGGGCTCCTTTGAGTCGGTGCACATTGGCTCACCTTGCTTGGTGGAGGCGCTCTATAGGAAGGAGGGAAACTACCCCCAGAGACTGGAGATCAAACCCTGGACTGCATACAGAGACATGAGAGACGAAGCGTACGGACTCCTCATCCTGTAAGTCTTCTTCAAATTTCTCCTACATTCACATTTAAAGTATCCATCAGGATTCAGTTTGACTGCAAGTGAAGGCACAAATGTTTTAAAGCGTGTCTGTGTTTGCAGGGAGGGGAAAGACTGGCAGAGGGTGAGGAGCGCCTTCCAGCAGAAACTCATGAAGCCGACAGAGGTGGTGAAGCTTGACGGCAAAATAAACGAGGTAAAATACTCATAAATGTCAGAGTTGGTGTTTTAATATGTGTTTATACGCGATCGGTGACTGACGGCTGGTCTGTAAACGCAGGTGTTGGTGGACTTCGTTAGCAGAATTGGAAAAATAAACGTGGATGGAAAGATTTCTGACCTGTACTTCGAGCTGAATAAATGGTCGTTTGAGAGTAAGTTCAACTTGTTTTTGTCCACTTGTTCATTCGGGCTGCAAGATATGATTATTGTCCTCATTAATTGTGTTCTTTAGCTTGTGACCAGGGGCGTAGGTTTTGTTTCAACATTAGGGGGCCCAGTTAGGGGGGGTACTTGATTTCCTGCATGCTGGTGAATTTGTAATCCTCCATTTATGGTGGAAATGTATTTATGTGTGTGCAGAAAAACTTTAGATTTAGGTGGCAGGCAAATTAACATAGAAAAATATAATGGAATATAACACAGTGAGGCTCATGGGCATTTTTTATTGCTTTCAAATATTTATTCTCCTGTAGATCAACCTTTCAACCTTACACGTTGGTCTATAAAAATGCTTTAAAAAAGGGATGAGAGTGTCAGTTTGCTTTACTTAGTTTGCTTTTACATAAGGCTTAAGGGTACTTTCTGACGTCCTACTTTTTAAAATTCAGTTCAATTCAATGTTCACAGCGTATAAGTAAGAAACCCTTTAACGGGGAAAAAAAGATTTAAATTCTTTCTTTACTTTGCTTCTGCGTTTATCATGTGAGTCTTTTTAGCTTTTCCATTTTAGTCTTGCATTTTCTCTAATATTATTTTATTGCATTTATTACATTATATTTTACCACCTTTTATGCACCTTTTACTTCTTTAATCATGTAAACCTGTAAACCTGCCTCAACTGGAAAGCACTTTGGTTCAGCTCCTGTTGTTTTAAAATGTGCTATACTGAAAAAATGACTTGACTTGGGGACACATAGACTATGAAGCGGGTCATCCGCCAGACAATTTTGAGCATCAAACACTTAATTTCCTAATTTCTGATGAATTTTTATGCACCAATTTGTGAATTTAAGTTAAGGTGTAAATGTCTTTATTTTTGTCAAAAAAAAGTTCTCTGCTACTTTCATGTTATTTTTGGGGAGGATGAATGCACATGCTCTAAATATTTAATGTGACGTGTCCCCTGAATCCCCCCGAAATCTGTGCCTATAGCTTAAACGATTAATGGATTACCAAAAATAGCTGCAAATTAATTGTTTGTCAATCAGTTAATCAGCTTTGCAGTTCATTATTTGGTTTGTCCAAAGCCTTTGGATGTATCTATACTAACAGTGTTTATACGTATGTTGTATTTGTGACCTTTAACTCTTTAAAAAAAAGTATAAGTAGATAATGTCTGATATATCTACAAGTACGTTGAATTAAAAAGTCTTTTTGAGTCTGCATATATGTCCAGCTCTGGCTCTGAATCTCACTCTTTGCCTTTCTTTTTCATTCAGCCATCTGCCTGGTCCTCTACGACAAGAGATTCGGCCTTCTGCAGGAGAAAGTCAACGAGGAAGCCATGAACTTCATCACCGCCGTGAAAACAGTGAGTACTCCTGTTGTTTGTTCCACTCGTAGCAGCAGTGTGTGCCGTGGCACAGAGGACACCTGGGATGATCTGTGATACGCTGAGCCTGTACAAGTTCATCAGGTTCACCTCGGCCCGAGGTCAGTCGGTGATGCAGCAGTTCAGCGTCTGACTCTGACTGACACTCTCGCTGTATTTGCTGAGATTTTAGTGGGATTTTACTGGGGCAAACCAATATCACCCACAGTCAGGAGATGATAAGTGGAGGCTTACAAAGGTCTCACAGGTCAGAGGGTGCAAAAAACAACAGAAGGCTGTGATAAAGATTGAATCAAAGACTTTCTGTGTGAGTAGACGCTGATTGGATTTAACACTCTGCCCTCTTTGTCTTTCTCTATAGATGATGAGCACATTTGGCATGATGATGGTCACACCAGTGGAGCTCCACAAGAAATTCAACACCAAATCGTGGCGGAACCACACAGCTGCATGGGACCGCATCTTCAGCACTGGTACAAACACACACACACAAACGAATACTACACCACAAAACAGATAACTCTCATTTCACAAAGCTGTAGTACACTTTGTCTTCACTCGTCCGTGATGTACAAACCAGTTTGAGCTCATTTCCAGTCAGAGGACAGATAGAGAGGAACAGAGGGAGGGGGTTTGAACTGAGTGCCTCTGTGTTTTTTGTGTACTTGGCACTCTGGGTAAACGACAGCTGGAGTTGTAGTAAACTGCATGACCTAAGAGGGAGCAATCTGCCAAATATTTGTAGTAGCAGGCGGCGGGAGGGCGGGCAGAGAGGCAGGAGGAAGATGATGCTGGTTGTGCTGGAGCTCGTTACAACCTCTTACTCACAAACACACATAAACACAATTTTCCAACATTTCGTGGGAAACTTCACAAGCAAAAAGCACTTGTAGGCTGCGTGAGAGGGAGTGATGCAGTACTTAGTAGCAGCAACTGTCAGAGTGATTTTTAAACGATATTCAGCTTTTACAAGCTTATGACTCACATGATTAGTCAGGGATCAAACATATACAGAAAACAGAGACACATCACGTCTATATGATTTAGATCTCACACTTCACACATGTTGCAACTCGATCATACCGACAGCCCAAAGAAAAGGAATTTAATTCTGACATGAGATTTAATTCAGTGTGATAACATCTTTGCTGCTCTGTGTTTCCTCAGCCAAAGTCTACATAGACAAGAAGCTGAAGAGGAACTCCGTCAGAGCTCCTGATGACTTAATCGGTGACATCTTACACCAGAGCCGTCTCTCCAAGAAGGAGCTGTACGCAGCCATCACAGAGCTGCAGATCGGAGGAGTTGAGACGGTGAGCGACATTTTGCACCACAAAGAAACACGTTTCATTTACAGGAATAGTTTGATATTTTTTGGGAAATATGAATTGCTGTCTTTTGAGAGTAGATGAGAAGATTTCCCCAAATGTTCAAAGTGTTGCTTTAAAGCTATGTCTGCCTATTCCAGCTTCTTTTGTTTATTAACAGTTGATGCTCTTATGTTAGATCATCACACAGCTGCAGGCACAGCACCACATAGCTATGATCGCAGGTTAACCTCTTAAATCTTTTACCTTTCGCCTATTTTCCTCTGAGTAAGGAAGGAAAAAAAACCCTCTAAAACAAACAGGTGCTGCGGTTACATTGCCTCAGAAGTGTAAAATGAATGTGGTGTGGATGTAACTGAGGAGTCTTTGAGGGACCGCAAACATTCCTTAGCTCCCTTCAGGACCCCACTGAGGAATGCACTTTGAGTAGCAGCCTCACTAAGTGACATCTCCTCTCTGCCTCCCTCTCTCTCTCTCTCTCTCTCTCTCTCTCTCCTTCTCGCTGTGTTTATGTTTCTCAGGCCGCCAACAGTATGCTGTGGGCTATTTTCAACCTGTCACGTAACCCCGACGCCCAGAGGAAGTTGCTGGAGGAGATTAGAGAGGTGGTGGCTCCGGACCAGGACCCGTGTGGAGAGCACATCAAGAGCATGCCCTACCTCAAGGCCTGCCTCAAGGAGTCTATGAGGTACAGTACAACAGGGGGTCATGGTGCTCAGAAAATAGAACAGCTACATGAAGCTCTCGGCTGCTACTACAGTTACAATGTGAGAAATAATTAGCAGGCGATAAAGTACAGTGACTTCTAAAGGCCGCGTACGTTCAATTATTACAGCTCAGTCAAGTTAAGTATATTTTGCTGATAATACTTCTGTATTTTCACTTATATAACAATTCAGGACTTTTACTTGTAAAGCACATTATTGTCCTCATACTGTCTGTGCTGGAACCTCTGTCTGAAACGCTCCGTTTTAGCGCCTGTCTCTTTAAGCTCCCCTCACGAAAAAGCTCAGTCTGCTCTGATTGGTCAACGTTACAGGGTCATTTGTATGTCAATGTCTCTGCACCACCATTGTGGCCAGGGAATGACTATAACAGAGTTTAGCGAAACTTTCTACCATGAAAAATCCAAACTATTTGCCATAAAAATCCATTGGCACTGAGCGTTTCTGCAAACCATGGATACGATATATTTACACGTTATTATGTAGCAGATACATTGACACTGTTTCAACAATGCTGTGGTCAATGTGTGGTTACATTTAGGCACAAAAACCACTTGGTTATGGTTTGGAAAAGACCATGTTTTGGCTTAAAACGCGCCGTTTGGCGGCACAATCCTGGCAGGAAAAGAAGAAATCAACCTCTTTTTGCTAAAAACACCCATTTTTGGAGCCTAGAAACAGCAATAACTCACTAGAACACAACCGGTTTTGTTGTTTGTCTCGAACAGAGGTCTGTAGTGGTCTGCATCTTGGCAGTAGTCTAGCTTAGATCACATGCCATCCACCATTCCTTCCAGCTCTCAATGCCAAAGTCAGCTCTTATACTATGTCTTTAGAAACGTTGATACAAATGAAGCAAGCAAATGAAACGTATTTGTGGTTTGCAGAAGGGTATGTTGCTGGAAAAATCTCCTATTAAAGCTTTTAGACAAACTTCCAGACGGAATATGACATAAAATTAAAGAGAAATTAATAACATCTGCAGCCAGGATTACATGTTTCCCTGAGGTTAGCTTGTTGCTACATGTAGCAGTGTAGGCTGCGTAAAATAAACACGTGTAATAGCCTGCCTGGAGTAGATGACTATATAGTCTCAATCTGAATAATTATACAGGGGAATAAAGCGTACGAAACCAAGTATTCAGAGCAGTCTGAAGCCAGAGGTGTTTGCCCACAGGGTCTTTCCATATGTATACGTCATTTTGTGAAAGTTTGGCCACATTTCATATGAACATCCGACATTGTAAAATCACAGAAAATAAAGAAAAGGTCCCCTTTATGTATCCGAGTACTTCTTCCACCACATGACATGACATAACATCCGCTGATAAATTAGATCCTCCGTTTTCCAGTCAGTCTCACTGACTCCATCACGATCTCACTCGGTACCACGGAGATTAAAGAGGCAAAACTCACACACATGACTGACTCAAAAACATGAGATGTGGTCCCAGCTTAAATCCATGTGGTCACGTTCAGATCACTTGAAATCACTCTCGTGCAGTCACAAGTTGTCTAACATGTTATTTAAGTTCTAATGCCATAACCACATCACGCAGGGAATGTATATGATCCCCGACTGGAGATTATATCTCCCCTCATCTTGTACCGTGAAAAACATTGAGAGTAAGATTAGTTTAGTTAAACAGCTTAGATATGTGTGTCATGCTATACTACAGCTTCGCTGAGGCCGTATTCTCATGTGCTTTTTTTTTCTTTCTTTAAATTCTTACAGGTTATCGCCATCAGTCCCGTTCACCAGCAGGACCCTGGACAAAGACACTGTGTTGGGAGATTATGCCATTCCCAAAGGAGTAAGTGGCTTAGATCTCGTTAACATACACCTGACACGAGCAGATTACATTCTTGTATTCATTTACATTTGTCTGTCTGACTGTTACAAAAACCTGCTCAAATACTGTACAAAGTCTAAATGGAGCAACTCTCATGTGCAACTTAGGATCAGATTTACAGTAACAAGGTCTTTATCGGACTTTACTTTACTGTAATCTACTGTACTATCTATTATTTCTTTATAGCAAGTACTGAGGATTTTAGATCTGTATAACAGCAAACATGTAGCTTTAATTGTTATTGTCATTCATTTACAGACAGTGCTGATGATAAACAGCCACGCACTGGGCTCCAATGAGGAGTACTTTGACAATGGGAAGCAGTTCAAACCCGAGCGCTGGCTGCGGGAGAACAGCACCATCAACCCGTTCGCCCACGTTCCCTTCGGCATCGGAAAGAGGATGTGCATCGGCCGACGGCTGGCAGAGCTGCAGCTACAGCTGGCCATGTGCTGGGTAAGATCTGTTCAGCTTACAGACTCGCTATCAGTTACTTTAAAGCACTGCAGAGTTGGGTAGTTCAATAAGATACCAACTGATTCTTTTTGAGTTTTCTGTCATGTCACTCTCTTAAAACTTTCACTGACTGACGATATCGAACTCTGCTTGTCTTTCTTACAGTTGGTCAGAGACTATGAGATCGTAGCAACAGATAACAAGCCACTCGACGTCGTCCATTCAGGACTTTTGGTTCCCAACAGAGAACTTCCTGTTGCCTTCATCAAGAGATGAGGTGAGCCAATCTCTCTACTTGGATCTCCAGTTTTTATAATAGTTTGACATTTTGGGAAATATACTTATGCCCTTTCTGTCCAAGAGTTAGATGACAATTGATACCACTCTCATCTCTATCAGTTAAATATGAAACTGAAGCCTGTTAGCTTAGCTTAGCACAAAGACCTGAAACCGGGAAAGGTTTAGCCTAGATCTGTCGTATGCAGCACCTCTAAAGCTCACTAGTTAACAGAGGTGTGGACTCAAATTTGATGACTTTAGACTCGAACACCAGTGACTCGTGACTTCACCTGGACTTTAGCCTTATAACTTGAAAATACTTGATACCTTCCCAAAAACCCAAAGATTAAAAAGTTAATTATTTAAAAAGTGTGCCATGAATCAATTAATTTCCCTTCAATTCCTAAGTCAGCTGACTTTGATGCTATTCATTCTCAGCAAGTCGACACTTCTCCAGACAATCCACTTTGTTTGAATCCGACAGCATCCAATCAAGTTGCAGGAGAAAACCATAAAGAGCTAATGTTACATTACTGAGCGCCAGTTGAAAAAATGATACCAAGTTAATTGTGTTTTTCGCATATAAAAACTATGTGATAGTTAACAAAAAACAATTAACAGTATGCAAAATGTGCGGGACAAAAGTAACAAAGGGAGACACACCAACTTGATGTTCTTACTTTAGGGGCGGGACACATGTCGGGTCTTTAACCGCCTGGGAAAGCAAGGTTGGGCACCGGGTTCTACTCTTGTGCCTACTGTGTGCCAGCTTTCAAGAGCGTGCAGGCAGGTTGCATCTGGGTGTGTATTGGGCCTAAAATATTGTCTGTGGGACAGATGCAAAGCTCTGGATAGCCCTGCAGTAAGATGATCAACTTCTCCTCCATATTTATCATAAACTGATATTTATGGAAAAAGGGAACAATATCTGCTGGCTGTGATTGGTTGTTTCTCAACATTTGACATGTGGTGCGCCGTGCACCATGTGGAAGGCTTGCACGGCGCCCACTTTTGAGCACACCTTCTGTGCATCTAACATTGAAAACAATGGATTTGAGGGTGCAAAAAATGCAACTTGTGTGCAGGTTCTTACTCTCCACAAGAAAGTAAATAAGCATACCACCCAAAATGCCAAACTCTCACTTTAAGTCTGATATTTTTTTAATCCTGTTTTCTCATACACTGTAACAACAAAATGGCACACAGTAAACACTGTGGCTTTCACACTAATTAATGAATTATTTTTCCTTTCCTTCCACTCTCAGGCTCCATATTCAACTCTTGTGGACGTAGTGGCAGAAAGACGATACCTCTGTTGCCATGGCGCTGATGGTCCAGTGACTCCCTGTATTGCTGCTCTGTAAATATAAAAAAAAAGACACAGAAATTATGACACATGTAATCATGCCATAAATACCTCAAACTTATTTAAAACTATTGCTTATGACTGATGATGACTGACCAAAATACCAGTGGTTATGTACAAACTGAATGTTGTACCAAGGCACCTGTGTATGTAAATGTCTTTTTCTTTTCCTTGTTAAATAACTTATATATATATGAATAGGTCATGTTTATTTTTCATTGTGTATATACAGTGTTATTATGATGTTGTAATATTGTACATTGTTTTATGTAGAGTCATATTTTATTCACTGAAATAAATAAATACATACATAAATATATCAAAGCCGAGCCTGTGTCTTTCATAAGTATTTGTGTGATTTGAAGTCTTTACAGCTTGATTAACAGTAGATATTCAAAATGTGTGCTGTTGTTGATGTTTTTAAGTGTCTTGTGAATGGTTAAGAACAATCTTCACCTGATTATTTTCTTGAAAAAAGATGCTGCAGATGACTAGAACTGGAATTTATTAGCTGGAAAACACTAGGGGCCCGTAGCATAAAGCCTCACCCAGTCCAAATTCAAAGTAGATAACAATATCACAGAAAATAAACGTTTCAGTCATGTTAATTTTTTTTTGGCCCAGGCACTTTTTTTTTTCCAAAAAAAGAGGGTAAAACATTGTACTGAATGTGGGATTATGAATGAAAAACAAGTCAAAAACAAGAGAAATGTCTATTTAGGAGCTTACTGTTTATAAAAACATAGAAAACTCAAACCCTTAAGACCAAGGAGCCATTTGCTTATCATTTCTGTATATTTATAACAGTCTGCGGTGCGAGGAAAGAGTTCAAAATTACTCTAAAAGTGAGGAGTGTCATTGACTACAAAACCCATAAGCTATCGGGTCATTGCTGACTATTGATTGGCTCTGAGCCTGAAGTTAGTAAGGCAGGCCCTCGTTGGTTATTTAAGCCTAGACTGTCAGTATGGAAGCTCCCATTGGCTCAAGGAAACGTGTCAATCAAAAGGTCAGGAATTTGCCACCATTTTTTTTAGAGATATTTTTTGGGGCATTTTTGCCTCCAATTGATAGGACAGCTTAAGTGTGAAGGGGGAGAGAGAGAGGGGGAATGACATGCAGCAAAGGGCCACAGGCCGGAGCCGAACCCGGGCCGCTGCAGCAACAGCCTTGTACATGGGGCGTCTGCTCCATCCACTAAGCCACCGACACCCCTGGAGTTTGCCACCATTTTGAAAAGGAGGGGTCGACTTATTTGCATGCAAACTGGATAAATTATGGATAATATATGGAGTATAATGATGAGTAGTATGATCATTTGAAACAATGCAACAGCAGTTGTAGATATCTATGGATGAATATCTAATGTGTTTGGACTAAATATTTCACTGGATTTAGATCATTTGGACCTTTAGGACTGCATGAGCACCATTTTTGTTGCCGTATAATAAATCTGTGAATTACCAGTATGCATAAAAGGCGAGTTATAACTGTTGGTTTGTTGTTTGTCTGAAAGAAACATTTATTAAAACCTGCTGTGGTATCTGTATCTTGAAACGGTCTGCATCAGCTGAACTGCAAGGAGAGTGGCTTTCAAAGGATAGGTCATATAGGTAAACCAGCAGTTGTTTACATATCATAGGTCATCAATAAAACCTTTGAAATGCCCATGTCAGATTGTTAACAATGAAATTATGATAAATAATATTGTATATAATTATTAGTAATGATATAATTTGTGGTATTTTAACAGTTTATTGTTGCAACATAACATTTATTATTGCAACTTAAGAAATAATAGCCATCGAAATAATCTTTATAGACGGTGAACAAACCAATAATTAACCACAGACACATACTTGATATAATATTTAAAATGTTATAATATGTGCAACAACCAACGATACAACATGTATACATCAGTCTGAATTTGTTTTAAACGTTATCTAAGGTTCATAATCAGTGAGGGTCAGTGTTAATACAGTGTGTGACTTACTATAGCCCACTGACCTAATCCTACAATCTTAAAATCATGTTACACAATAATCATTGTCTACTGTTAGCAGCTGGTTATGTTACGAAAGTGAGTTATGAGGTGAGGAGCTTATAGAGCACGTCATGTTACTGTATTTAGAATGAGACCAAATTAATTAACTAAATAATGACAAAAATAGAAACAGAGAGGGGGTGTGGAAGCTTTCAAATACTTTTTCCTTTGCTCTTTAACATTGTGTATAAAAAAAACTCCTCACAAACAACTACTTGTTAGCAGTTTCCCAAGATATTTTCCTCTTAACCTAACACTTACTAGATTTTGCTGATACAGTAACACCTCTGTATCTAAACCAGCAGGATTTTTTCTTGTAATGGACTAAATGTATATTGTGGCCTTGGTACTTTTACATAAGCACAGGATCGGAGTGCTTCCTCCACCATTGCTCAGTTTACCTCAGTCTTAAGGACAAGCAAAGCTCCTTTGAGGACAGCCTGAAGGCGAGCAACAACATTTATGAGCTTCATTGTCCTCAGATCCCCTCCCTGGCAATTTTACGCAGCTTCACACCTTAATTTGTGTGACTCATATGACTGCCGTGAGGCCTATAGACTCACATGTGACCTCAGGTGACATCAACACGTGAACCAGGCAGCAGAAGTTAAATGCCTCCGAGTGGATTCACCTCTCAGGAGAGACGTTTTCATGAGTCTATATTTTCATCAATGATTTGTTGAAATATCCTAAATAAAACTAAAATGTTACCATGTGTAGAAACCGATCAAGAGTGCAGATATGACTGGGGATAACTTTTCTGTCGGGGCAAATTCTAAACCAGTGGTTCCCAACTGGTTCAGCCACAGGGTCCAGATATCTCCTCAGTCACTAGTTCAAGGTCCACACATTTTAATATATTCAGCATCATACTTGCATTTGTCCATGTCATCAAGCTGCTGTCTCTGTCAATTACCTGTCCTTTAGTTGCTCACTCTACAGCAGGAAACTGCACTTCAACATAAAAGCTCTGTGCTGGAAATTTACTGTACTTCAAAATAAAGTTTACACGTTCCCGAGTCACTTGTGGACCGTTCAGAATGGACCCACGACCCACTTTTGGACTGCGATCCACTAGTTGGGAACCACTGTTCTAAAGATTGGTAATTATTTAAAGGGTCAGTTCAACTAAATTACCAAAGGAGATATCTTACTCACACATGTCCAGTGGTAAAGCCACACAGATAGGTACATTACATTACAAACACTTTTGTCTAAAGCAAATTACAGTAACTGCATTCAGCTTACAAAGAATATTTCATAGTTTGAGTTTCAATTGAGTTTTTTTTTTTCATTAAAATTACTTCCTACCAAAGAATATGTGGATATTGTGCACTGTGAGTGTTGTTATTCAGGTTGAGTGACACGTCGTGAATGGAAACACGTTACAACGCTTTAATTTTTTTAACGAAGCTGTCCTAGTTTTTATTACAGTGATTCAATTTATCTGTAACATGGTAAACACCATGGGAACAGCATAAATGAATTGCAGGCCCTAGTGAGGATCGAACTCACGACCCCTGGTTTACAAGACCAGTGCTCTAACCACTGAGCTATAGAGCCGCAGCTGTTTCCAGCGCTGTCCGTGTCTCGTGTCATCAGTGTGGCCACTGACAGCTGGGTGTCATATCCAGATGTAATATGTTTAATGACAACGGCATAGATAGCATTGTTTAAACGCTGCACATGCAGAGTGATGTATATTGAGGAGATTTGATGGCTCAAATATTGTTTTATAATAACGTTTAAAGTATTGAAAGTGAATCCTAAATCACAACATGGAGTCGAGATCTCAGTGACTGATTTATTAAAACCAAAACTACAGTCTCTGCATGGCTACAAACCACATGAGGCGAGTGAGAATGAACACATAATTAATAATTGTGTGTTTTAAAAGTTTGATGACTGACCTGACACTTGAAGGAACAGGAACAGGAACTTGATGGAAATGGGACAACACTGCCACCCAGTGGCCCAAACCTGCTCTCACTGAGTCTGTTAATGTTTTACTGTTTTGAAACGCTTTATTTCACATTTTAATTTATTTATGTATGCGAATGACAACAAGTTTCATGAGTAATGTTTTTAAGGTGTTATTCATCTTTTAATAGATTTTCTTAAGACATAAATCAAGAGATATATGTTGCTTAACTTGCTTTGGATGATTATATTATATTATATTATATTATATTCAAATGATATACTGTTTTATTGCATTTTAAACTATAATGTCTTTTACTATATTTCTGTAATAATACAGAAAAACACAGTATTATCTAATCATATATTATTGTGTACACTGTTTACGTACTATTTAATTATTCATTTATTTATTTATTTCCTTTCTTTGGTATAGCTGATATTCTGGGTTTCCTTTGGTTAATATAGGATATATATATATAGCATAGCCTATTCCTTCGGTCATCAACTGTGAGAAAATTTCGTATGAAATAATCTCTGTGTCTCCAGATGTATGTAACAGAAACAAAAATTATTCATTTATTCATAACTGCAGGCTTTACTGCTTCTAATCAGATCATTATGTCACTCTTGTTTTGTAATTTAAACTTCATTTTTAAAATTGTATTATTATTTATTAATTCTATAATTATCTATTATATATATTTTTTTACTTGCTTTCTCTGTGTTTTGTTGTTTATTTGTATTTATCTATTTATTTTTTCAAATTATTTTTTAATTCGTGTACTTATTTTTAGTAGCTCTATACGGGATTAATTTATATTATCATGTGTTTCTGTAAAAAGCATGGCAGTAGTCAACAAATAAAGACACACAATAGATTCAGTAGAAGACCAAAGGGTAAAAAACCCCACTGTTAATTACATAAAAACAATGGAAGCTATAAGTTTATAAAACTATAACTGGAAATAATTACAACATGACATTTACATGTGACGTCATTATAATTTTACTATAGAGAGCAGACTGCTGTATGTTTATGCTGTCTTTGTATGTCATACTGTGACTCTACGTGACTCACACAAAGGAAATGGGGCCTGTGCTGCACTCTGTCAGCGCACACACACACACACACACACACACACACACACACACACACGGGCCCGCGCCTCCTGTCTGCTTGTCATCATCAGCAGTGACAGGAAGCGTCTGTCACCGCTCGTTTTGTCACATCGCGGTGTTGGATGTTTTATTTGAGCAGCTGCCAAATGTTTTAAATCCAACAAACAAAAGGTAACACTGTCGGTTTATTATTTATTTATCTCATGCGCAGAGCTCTACTTAGTTGGCTGAGTTTGAAAGTTATCACAGAAGATAAGTTGTCGGAAGCAGATTTACATATTGAGAGCTGGAGAGATGACTTCTGGAGGTTTGGGCTTCACCGAGGGCCTGGGTCAGGACATCAGCCAGGAGGAGCTGGACTTCTCTGACCTGTTCCTGTATAATCCACCTGGAGAGGACTTTCCTGTCGGCTGTGATAAAGGTGTGTTTGAAATATGTTTTTACAGAGACTTAACATAGCATCTCCCATCCAATTACATCATTTTTTCTTAGTATTTTTGTTATTAGAATACAAAGATGATGGCTTTTGTTGAGTCTGTAACAGTGAAGTAAAGTGAAGTGGCTCTGGGATATCCATCAGTGAGTACTCTGCTGTCAGGGACTGATGTTACACTCCTCTTTCACTGTCATTAAGAAGGGGAGAAACTAACTACGCTATTCTCTCTGTAGGAAAACAAGCATAAATTGTCTTTATCACAGTTTAACAGAGTTAAAATTCACTCAAGAAGGTTTCATTTTTAGAATGTTTAATGCGGTAGTTTTTTTGCAAAGTGTTAGGAGTATTTTGACATGTCTTAAAGGTCCCATATTATTCTAATTTTCAGGTTCATACTTGTGTTTTGGGTTTCTACTAGAACATTTTTATTTGCTTTAAGGTTCAAAAACCACATTATTTTCCTCATACTGTCCGTCTGAACATACCTGCTTTCACCTTCTGTCTGAAACGCTCCGTTTCAGCGCCTGTCTGTCTAAGCTCCCCCCTCCAAAAGAAGCTCAGTCTTTTGTTATTGATGAGCGTTTGCGTATCCTCCATATCTCCACTCTTAATATCTCTGCACCATGACTGCAGCGAGGGGAATTAGCCTACTGCGGTGTCACTTTTTATCTTTATAGAGCAAATCACAATGTTTGTTTACAAAAACTTCTGGGTAGAAAATCGTGCATCATATAGTGCTAGTAGGGCTTCCTAGTCGACCAATAGTCATCATTTAGGGCCATTAGTCGACTAGTCGCCCGCATGTTTACGATATTAATTTAATCATTAAATGATATAGGCCTACTTTGGGCGGGGCAACACAATGGTTTGAGTTGAAGGTGTGAGAAAGAATAGTATCAGTAACATTGTTAACACTGTGTTAACACTTGAATTGCATTGCTAGGCAACAGATTGGGTCCAAGCAGTGTCAAGTATCGTTTAAATGCAGCAGTTGATATTTTTTTGGCTTCAGGCACCACTGAGGAGCTTACATAGGAATAAACATGGCCCCGCCTCCAATGCTGTATTCAGGTCCCTTCAGACAACCATGATTTAGTTTATATTTAAGTTTGAAATGGTCTGTACAGTGTAGTTGTGACATCACAACTTCATGGAAGTCCTGACGATATGTTTAAAGGCGTAGTCGCTGTGTGCATCTCTGTGGATTGAGTGTTTTGACTTTTCATCTGCTTTGTACTATAAAAAAACATGGAAATTTGTCTTTTTACACCATGGGCTCTTTAAAACCTGGCTGTAGGGAATCCTGAAGTTATCACGGGGTAGTAGTCTTTGTACATGTGTGCACATGTTAATCCCCACTTTCACTTCTGACAGATGAATCAGATGCTCTCCTACAGAATGACAGCCAGCCTCCAATGCTGGTGGTGGACCATCACGCTGCGTACATCTCCAGCTCCAACCAGCCAGCCTCCAGTCAGGACCCCTCCACTCACAGCCCCACCACTGACAACATGCCAGGGGCAGTGTTTGAATCCCTGGGGCTGGCATCAAGACAAGGCACCATCCCAGCTCCCAGCCCCAGGATTGAGATCACTCGGGTGTCGGGTGACTCTCTCAGCTCTCAGACCCTTGATCCGAGCCCTGGCACCAAAGCTCTGGGGCCGTACAGGGAGTGTGTGAGTCCTGCCAGCAGTAACTCCTCCACAGGCTGGCCTGCAGACGCGTACTCTCCTGTGGCTTCACCGTGCGTCTCACCTTCTAACGGAGGCAGCTGCGGTGTAGGGTTGTCCGGCTTAGACCTCTGCCCGGGCATCCAGGGCATCCACACTTCTTCTGCCCACTCCTCTCCAGGAGCCTCGCCTCACAACAGCGTCACAGATGAGACCTATCTCCTGCCCCAGCATCAACGCCCCGCCTCATCGCTCCCCCACCAGCGCTCCCGCTCTGCCTCGCCGCACGGAAAGCGCTCCTATGACAAGACCCAGTCCTGTCAGGGGGGCACTCCTGTCAAGCAGCGCTCCCGGAGCCCCAGTCCCATCCCTTCACCTCATGAGCAGCAGGGGTCCTACTACCTTCACCAATACCAGGCTCCAGCTGAGTTCCAGCCCCAAGCTCAGACCACCTCCTCAGGCCTGGAGGAGATGCTGAGCAGCCTCAGCTCCAGTCTTCCCAGAGCGATGCCTCCTGCGGTGGTGCAGACTCAGAGGCAGGACTGTGTGTATGGAGAGGGGTACGACTGGTCCATTGAGCAGGAGAGAATGGGCAGGGCAGGAGCTGAAGTCAAGTCTGAAACCTTCTATATGCTCCCAGCTGTGTGGCCTCCTCCTCATCCAGTCCACCACGGGGCATTCAGGTGTGTTGCCTGTCCTTCATTCTAACTTTTAAAAATTCAGATCTTTTTAATGAGCTCAAATGACCAGTGTTGATGTGCACCATTTAATTGACAAGTATGAGATGAGTATTTCTCTCTGTCTTTTCTCCAGTGGTCTCTCAGTGGCTCCACTTCCGTCTTTAGAGTGGCCGTTGCCCAGTCAGTCCGGTCAGTACGAGCTTCTTATCCAGCAAGAGCCCAGATCTCACCACAGAGCTCATTATGAGACCGAGGGCAGCCGAGGAGCTGTAAAGACACCTAACGGAGGACATCCAGAAATTCAGGTGCTTTTTTTGGGTGTGGGGTGTGCAAAGATGGAAACAAGAAAGGGAAATCACTCTCACATATTATCTGTGTCACTTCCAGTTCTGTAAAAGAGAAATGAGGTAGCAGAGATCGTAAACATGGGGTGTCATTTCCTGGATAATGACAGCCGTGCAAATGAATCAAAGATCCTCACCCCTACAAGGACAAATTATTAAGACATGCATTGTTTTAAACTGCCAAAAGACACACATAGAGTCACAGATCAGGTGTACTGACACATACTGCAAGAATTGGTTCATGGTTCTGCTTTATTTACTGCTCTGGTGAGAGAGAGAGAGCCGTTACTGTTGGTGTTCCTGGCACTGATGCACAAACGGACTATGCAAATCAGTGTTCTTGTTATGCTAGTTAGACAGTGACCTGCTGTGAAATCATCCCCACAGGGAAAAGAGATTTATTGTGCTTTGTGGATTTGTTGTCAGTATCATAGTTAGTTTAATTCAGTGTGAAGCATGCATTTAATCGCCTTTGTTGCCCCTAATAGCTCTGTGGGTACCAAGGCACAGCTCCACTGGGGTTGCAGGTCTTCATAGGAACAGCTGACGAGAGGATCCTGAAGCCCCACGCCTTCTACCAGGTCCACCGCATCACCGGGAAGACCGTCACCACGCCCAGCATGGAGAGGATGATAAACGGGACCAAAGTGTTGGAGATCCCTCTTGAGCCAAAGAACCATATGAGAGTAGTGTGAGTAGCAGAGAGACGCTGTGGGATACATGTTATTAGGCAATCTGCAGTCACTTCTGTGGTGCTTTTGGTTTCCTCTCTCAGAGTTACAGATGCAGAGATACATTAGAGTCGACAGGAGTTTTTTTGCTAAGTGCTCTTTTCTTTTTATCCTCACACATGGTGACTATGGCTGCTCACACCAGCTGCAAGGGTTTTGTCTTTTTCACTTCCAACAAGTCGCCGCTGACGGAAACATAGACTGCATCACTTCCTGTGTGCCAGAGAGTTTTTCCAAGAAAGGCCTACCAGACGCAGCAGCAAGAAAAGACACACTTTCATGAACTTGACGTATGATGAATCACAGAAAAACAATGCCAAAAAAAGTTAATCGAAATGTCACAGAACAAAACTGGGTTTTAACTGAGAAATTAAAACCGATGCAGATTACAGTTTCACTGCATGTAAACAGAAACTGTCTTGCAGCGGATTGTGAATAAAAACGAGGTTTCTAACGCAGCACTTCGGCCTAATTCAGTACACTTTTATTTAATCTCATCTGTTTTCTTACATTCACAGGATTGACTGTGTAGGAATCTTGAAGTTGAGGAATGCCGACATCGAGCTGAGGAACGGTGAGACGGACATTGGACGGAAGAACACACGCGTGCGTTTGGTGTTTCGTGTCCACATCCCTCAGCCTGGAGGCCAGATCGTGTCTCTTCAAGCTGCCTCTCATCCTATTGAATGCTGTAAGGAGCGTTTAATTCCCGATAAGCTGAATTTGCTTCCTGCCACTGGATGATGACATCTGTCATTGCCGAACTTGCGGGTTTATCTTTATTTTTTACACTCATGTATATCTCATTATGTGTAAACTTAATGCCTCTTTAAACTACTTAAAATGTGAATATATCCTCCTCTTACAAATGAAAACTTGAATTCAAATCTTTGATTAATTCGGTATACTGTAGTCATACTTGAGCTGGTATGATCCATAGTCTATGGTGATTAATGTTAGATAGCTATTGTTGGTTGCTGGCAAGCTTATTAACTTTACGATTGTTCTTTACTTATGGAACTGTTACAATACATTTTATTATTCAACGTTTTGATTTCAAAGTGTTGTATGTAATTCTGGAGAAAGATGGTTGATTGTTCAGTCTCATTCCCAGGCTTGGTGGCTCGGTCCAACCATCAGCCCAAAGCGTCGGTATATGACGACCTGTAATGAGACTCAACAATCAACTATCTTTCTCCAGAGTTTGATACAATACTCTTAATTGTAACTTGTGGCCAAAAGTTACATAGATACATACTGTCCTCTGTGTGGTCTTTCATGCAGCTGTGTCTTCCTGTTTCCTCAGCCCAGCGCTCAGCTCAGGAGTTCCCCGCAGTTGAGAGGCAGGATCTGGACCGATGGTCGGTACTTGGCGGCAAACAAATGGTCCTCACTGGACAGAATTTCACATCCGACTCCAAAGTAATATTTTCAGAGAAGGCACAAGGTGAGGAAGACTTATTTTTTTTATCTTTACCAGTAATCATATGTTGTTAGATTATTTCAACTCTTCATGTACCTCAAATTCATGTTTCAGTTGGTGCTGAAAATGAAGGGCAGTTCAGCCTTACCTGTAGTGCTATTTATCAGTCTAGATTGTTTTGATGAGCACTCAGCTTGTGGTGCTCAAAGTGTCAAAAAGTGGATTTGAAAAACTAGACATCAGTGTCTTTACTCAGAAATCTTGACCCAGTTACTCAAGATAATCCACAGACCTTGTTGTGACCATGTAGGAACTACTTTCTTTCTACAAAAACTACACCTGAAAACCAGATCACCACGCAGAAGGAAGCGTGCATCTACTCATGGACGAGACGTTTGTGCTCGTGACAGCAACTATATTCTAACTAATAGTTCAATACTGCTAGCTCACCTGGGCTAGCTAACGTTACTGCTCAGCCAAGGAGGACGGCCTTCACTTTTACTTCTTGCACTGTTTTGAACACAAGTCTCTCTTCCATGAGTAGATGCACACTTCCTTCTGCGCCATAAAACAGTCAGCAGGTGTAGTTTGATAGAAAGAAAATACTTCCCACATGAAACTGCTCACAAAAAAGTCTGTGGATTAGCTTGAGTAACTGGCTCATGATTTCTGGAAAGACTTCTTCTTTTTTTTTTCTTTTTCTTTTTTTCTCATTTTTTTGAGCACCACAAGCCGAGTGCCATAAGTTCCATTATATACAACAGAAAGCAATCATCTCTCTGGTCGATCTCTCCAACACTCAGCAACAGGTAAGAGGGAAAATATGTGATTTTGACTTTAGGGTGAACTGTCCCTTTAAAAAGAATAGTGAAACATTTTGGGAAATAGGCTAATTAACATTTTTGCTGAGATTTAAGTGAGTAGATGTGAGAAAGGCTCAGTTTAAGCATATAACCTATGTTGAACCATTCCTTTAATACATTATGCTGTGTTTCTAGGTTTTATAAACACTCTTGATTTGTGTGTTATGTTGACCTGTGATTGTTATGTGTGTATATTTGGACTCCAACCAGGTTTCTATGATTAAAATAGACCATCACTTAATGCAATACCCAGATACATCTGTGGCCTCTCAATATCCTGCCCGAGCGCATCAACCTACTCATATAGTATTTGTATTTTCAGAGTATTTGCATATTGCCCGGGCAACATCAGTGACGCACACCTTCCGTCAGCCCCCACTTTTATCTCTCACTAAATGAGCCATTAGTTTCAACTTTTACTGCTTTACTGGAGGCGACGACTTTTATTTATTTCTACATGGAAAATTCTCACCTCGCTACTGCTCCCCCTGCCCACACAACATTTTACACTGGGTGACATGGTGTGAGAGCAGGATGGGTACAGTTGACTGCATGTAAAGCCTCCCTGTTGCTTGGTGTGGGGTTTTTATGCAACAGGATGTGGTTAGAGAGACTGATAAAGATTCAGACCCAGAGCAGAGGCTTTGTGTTGTTTTTTTTTGTTTTTTTTCTTAAAGCGTGGGTAGAAAACAGAGACAGCAGGTAAAAACTGAGGTGGGAATGAAACACTAAACCAGACATATAAGAGAAGGCTGTTCTCCACTGTCTGAGTATAAATATGTTCACATAATGTTATGTAAATTAAAGAAAGGATTGACATCATCTGATTTCTTACACATTTGTATATTTATAGACGGTATAGTAGTATTAGTAACCGTCAGGGCTATGACTAACAATTACTTTCCTTATCAATTCATCTGCTGATTATTTTTATGACTAATAATAATGAAACGTTTAGTGTATATAAAAAAAAAAATGCTCATCACAAATTCCCAGAGCCCAAAGTGATGTCTTAAGATTGCTTCCTTTCACCAACCAACAGTCCAAAACTCAAAGACTCTTTCTTTACAATCATAAATGACAAAGAAAAGCAGCAAATTAACACATTTAAGAAGCTGGAACCGGTGTTCGATATTTTTGCTTAAAAATGATTAAAACAATTAATCAATTATCAAAATAGCTGTTGATTAATTTTCATTTGATCGACTTATTTTGTTGCAGCTCGAGTAACAGTTGGACATTGTGTGGAATTGATTTATTTGCTTTCTTCCAGACAAGTACGATGAGAAAATCATTACCACGCACACGTCTGTCTGACAAATATAAGGTTATAGCCAGTATCGTATCGTATCGTATCGTATCGTATCGTATCGTATCGAGAAAACTAATTTCTCCCTTCATGACAACTGTACGGGGTGAATTTTTATGTAACTCACCTATTTATATTTTATTGAGGCTTGAAGTTACGCATATTTAAGGCTGGACTGCTTTGAGTGACAGGCTGTCTGCTAATATTGTCCTGGGCTTTCAGTCAGATCCACCCCTCGCTCCTTTACAGCGCCAGCCTCTCAACCAAATATGGTCACTAATGGCTCAAAAAAACAACAACAGTATGGCGACAGCTGTAATGCTGAACTCGATGTGTCAAAATGGGAGTCGTGAAAAACTAATGGGTGACGTCAGGGTCGCCACATCTATGATTTTTACAGTCTGTGGTTTCCATTATTTGTGCTAAGCTAACGCTAACTGGCTGCTGTTTCAGGCCACATGTTTCTTGTACAGACATGAGAGCAGTATAAATCTTTTCATCTAACTTTCCTCAAGAAAGCAAATAAGCGTATTCCCAAAATGTGAAACTACTGCTTTAAACTTACTCTGCTTTAATGCATGTACACTTTACTTGCTCTGCTTTCAGATGGGAAGCAACTCTGGGAGGTGGAGGCCACTGTGGACAGAGACAAAACACAGGCTGTGAGTTGACTTCCACTTATCTGCACTGACACATGTAGCATCATTTTATATAACCAAGGATTTACTTTTGTAGATAGGCATTGGATCAAAGTAGACTCTTACAAATTCAAATAAACAGAAAGCAAAACACAAACCCATGACCGCACACAGCACGCTGCTATGTATATATCACATTCTGGGACTTTTATTTCTGATACTGATTTTGATTCTGAAACACACAAGCGAAAGATTTGGGGCAGCCTACGCCTCTCTGTTTCAACATGACATTTAATCTCAAGAGTGATCTTGTTTTTCTTTTGTGTCGCAATCCCCATCTAGAACATGCTTTTTGTCGAGGTCCCTCCGTATCGAAAGCAGAACATTTCCCACCCGGCCAAAGTCAACTTCTATGTCATCAACGGGAAGAAGAAACGCAGTCAGCCTCAGCACTTCATCTACACTCCTATGATAGGTATTTATCTGTCAGCCATGTCTGCTCTGATGTTACAGGAGGAAGAGGGGGGGCTCAAATGTTTGAGAGACGGGAAGGTGACTGAAAGGTCTTCAGTGTCAAGCCGAGGGTTAGCAGGGAGAGTCAGTTGTTCTCACCTCTGTCAGCACAAACCTCAACAACAAGCCACTCATCCCTTGATTAAGTCAAACCTTGAGGATACAGGAACCGGCAACACTTTAATCAGATTAGATCTAACTGCTACATAATTAAAGGAACATTTAAACCCGAGGACACTTTAACACAATTAAAAGCAGCCACTAGCTTCTTTCTGTTATCCTCACTTTACGCTGATGATCTACAAGAAATCACTTCCAGTCACAAGAAATCAGTCCGTAGCTGTTACCAGCGAACTGCAGGCGTAGGGCTACGACTCTCACTTGCTCTGAAATGGAAAAATACTCCACTATTGTTTTCACTAACGCTCTCTCCACCCACATGAAACATCTACAGCTGAAATGCAGACACACACTTTCACACATATTGTTTTAGGAAACTTGAGTATAAATGGATGAGGCGGGTTGAGTGGGTACATGAAAGAAATGTTAATTATAATACCTTATCATGAAATGCATTGGTGTGTTTTCCTAAATTACCGGATCCCTGTAACATCTCAGGCCTCATAGAGCCAGCACAGCTAAAAAATGTCACTGACTATGTTTACATGGACTGTGTTTTTACGGGTGTAACATTTTCCGATCAAGACGTGGGTTCTGCTGAACTTATTCGGATTATAGGAGCATTCTTTGGACATGTATACAGTGCTTCAGACTTTGCAATTCATTTGGGGTTTTTACCGCAACCACAACCTCTTGCTTCTTTATGGTTGGCGCTGTGTGTTGTCATGAACACGCTGTACCCAAACTAACTAACCAACAGTTTGCAAGGCTGTGGGGTAAAGATGCATGCCCAAAAGAAAACCCCACATTTCTGGTTGGAAAGAAAAAAAACACACCTATTTTTAAACATTATGAAAGCTTTGGATTTAGTTTAGTTTAGTTTATTGGTTTAAATATACAGAGACAATGCACATTAATAAACATTTCTGTAAACATGCCGGTTTAGCCAAGTTGGCTAATTTTCAACCGTAGTCTCTGGGGCAGGTGACTTGAGCACTACAATAAAAAAAAAATAAAACAGTACCTACTTATAAAATACATGGTATACAATATATTACAATACAATATATTACAGTGCATACAATAAAATACAAAAACATTACAGTTTCAGAGCAGATGGTCACATACTTGACCGTCTCTCAACCATAGATTTAAATTTCTTTTAAAAGAAAGATAAGTGTCATACTCCCTGAGCTGCGCTGGAAGAATATTCCAGGTGTGAATAGCTCTCACCGAGAAGGCTGCCTGACCAAAGGCAGTCCTTCTTTTTGGAATTACACAGTCCCCTCTGCTGATAGACCTGGTATGCCTGTCAGTGGATGTTTTCTGTGTTATAAAAGCACCAAGGGGGGGAGGAGCCAAGCCATGCAGGATCTTATAAGTGAGACAGGCATCTTTGAATTTAACGAAGTTGTCCCAGCTCAGTAAATTGTAATTAGTAATACTGTGACAATGATGATGAGCATTTGACTTCTTGTCCAGTACTTTCACAGCCTGATGATAGACTACTTGTACAGATTTTAGTGTTGTACAAGAGGCTTGTGCCCAGCTAGTCAAACAGTATGACAGGTGTGACATGATAATAGCATTAAAATACAGTACCGCTGCTTTTGTTGACAGTGAGTTTCTGATGTGACGGAAATTTGATAAATGAAACTTTGCTGTTCGGATATGTGAAACATATCACAACACTGACCTTTCTAAGAGGCTGGTTGAAAGAGCAAAAGAGAGAGGCTGTGCCACCGGTAGGAAACTTTGAAATAGGAAACTTTTTATTTTGACGCAAAGATGCAAAAATGGCACAAAAGTCTTCAACTGCTGCACTTTCCATTTTGAAATGATAAACAACACTTAAGGGCATGTAATCAGAATATGCACAGCTGCATGTGCACAGGAATATTAATGGTATTTTTATGTTAACAGCTTGGTAGGAATAGAATAGGCAAGAACCGCAGTATTTATTGTATGTAAACATAGTCACTGTTGGTCAGTCGCCCCACTACTTTGGTCCAGACTGAAATATCTCAACAACTATTGGATGGATTACCATGAAATTTTGTACAGACACCCATGGTCCCCAGATAACGAATCCTACCAGCTTTGTTGATCCCCTTGTTTTTTCTCTCTCGCACCAACAGGTCAAAATTCAGTAATTAACACCAGCTAAACATCACCATGTTAGCAATGTCATTGTGAGGATGTTAGCATGCTGATGTTAGCATTTAGCTTGAAGCACCACTGTACCACTACTTGTGGCTGTAGACTCTCACGATGTGTTCCAAATCCCACTGACATATTATTAAGTGTCAAGTAAAATTGAGTGTGTGGTGCGTTCACACTGCATAGTATGTGGATTTGTGAGTGTGCGAACTGAGCTTACTAGACACGCTCATCGCATCTCTTCAGACTGCGCAACAGCTGGCAATAGCAGAGATTTAAAGCTATTAAAAAACCTGTTAATATGTTATTTTATTATTTTAACATTTTTTCAGACGAGAAAATAACTATTGAGATTCCCGATTTGTGGTCAGTTTATCCAAATAATGCTTGTTTGGAAATTTGCTGCGATGTTTTCAGAGATGTGAGAGCTGTTGGGTGGCCGTATACATCAGTGTGAACAGTCTGTTGGTAATGGCATACTTAATTGTTGATTTAATAGGTGGTATGCAGTAGGTGTGGGAATCACCAGAGAATCCACGATACGATATTATCATGATCATTAGTGAGCTAATGACCTACACTGATTTCTCTCACCTTTTATTTTCTAGCCATCAAAGCAGAACCACTGGACGACTACCAGTTGAATTCGCACATCTACTCAGACAATCAGTCTCTGTCGGGCCTCTCAATGAAGTCACTCTACCATCACCTGGAGCAGGAGAGCAACCTTCAAGCCTTGAATGTTTCTCCAACAATGTACCATCTAACCACTGTAGACCCCAGAGCCCACATGTTAATCCCTGATCCACTGGACGACCAACCAGTCTATTACCAGTCCAGAGCCGGCACTATGATCAACAACCCCGTGCTGTACCACGCTGCAAACCCGTGTTACACCAACCTCCTCGGTGGATCCCACGCTGCCTCCACCCCCAGCCAGTGCGTCAGTGCCAGAACCCCTGTGGGCAAACTGGGCGAAAGTCCTCAGGTTGGTGATTCATACGAGGCCTGTTTGGTGTCAAGACATCAGGGTTTTGTGCAGACAGCGCTGCCACTGGGAAAGTCACCACCTTCAAGATACATCCAGGGTCAAGCTCAAGGGAAGGTCGTAGGCCGAGTGGAGCCAATGACCCAGATCGGCTCTGGAAGAGGAAACCATGAGGAACGAGCTCCAGAGAGGGTCATGGTCAAACAAGAGAACCTCCGCTATGCTTACTTGGAGGACGGTGAGTACTTCTGTTACATACTTTGTTCTTAAAGGGGTCAATATGCTTCAAATGAAGTGCTGGTGGGATTGTTGAACAGCGTCTGCCCCCCTCATCCCTCATATCTTTGCAGGGTATAAACTTCTCTCTTAAGCCCTTGTTTTTTCCTTCGTCACACGCTGAATTCTGCCGTTCTTCACATTTCAGCGATAAGCACAACACTATCTGTACTTCGGCTGTTTTGGTTTTCCTTGACAACAGATCATTGATAGGCTGAGTTGTAGAAGATACTTTATTTATTGCTTTACAAAGAAAGATTAAATGGGGGAATATACTTTGCAAAATACGTGCAAACTTGCCTGAGGGATGAGTAATTGTGGTCCAATCTGCATATGCATACAAGCGCATTGCAACTGTACGCTTGCAAATCCCGCCTTGTGGTTTTCTGTTGGGCCTTTCTATCCACTTTCCTGTCTCTTTCAGTCTCACTCTCACTCACACAACTGAAAACACTCACTACACTTGTAGAAGCTTGATGCGCGTGCTCAGTCTCATTTGAAAGAAAATACAACATGCTCACGATTCCTGATTTATCTGAGGCTGATGAAGGGGAAAGAAGTAATGGGGCCATGAAGTGAGAGAACAAGTGATGTACCTTGACCTTGTTTGCTGTGGGGCAAATTTTCTCTTTACGCTTCTATGATGGGAGATAGAAACAGGAAGTGTACCTTATAGGCAAATATATGCAGACACACCTGTGGTTAGAGAAGCATGTCCTTTGTTCTGGCGTTTGAGGAGGTAATAGTGAAAGTTAAAGTAACTACAACAATCTAACCAAATTACATGCTGTATTTATGTTAGTGTTCCTATTATTGTTTTGTTTGTTGAGATTATAATTATTCTTTCTGTCATGTGCAACAACAAATGTGCTTATTCTATTTATTGGTACATAATTCTGTGTTCAATAAAATAGAGACATCTAGTGGAGAATACTTTACATTATCACCAAAGAGGCTGCAAGTCATCACTGGACAGATGGATGTATGAAATTAGATCATTTCTGGGGACCCCGTGGTGGCTTTAACCACAAACCACAACGTCTCAGGTTCAAGTCAAGCTGGGGGGCTTTTGTTACTCTCTCTTCACCTTCATTTCCTGACTTCCCTTTATTGTTGACTCTATAATGAAACTATGAAATTACCCAATAATTTAACTTTGGCGACATCTGCTGGTAGAATTTAAAAAATGTAGACTGCACAACCTCCCCACACTCCAACAGATCAGATGAATGACTTGAGGACGAATGAGGTTAAAGAAAAAGCACATTAAAAATACAAGAATTCCTTCAAAATATTATATATAATAAGCATAATGTCTTTCTTTATTACAGGATAGTTGTGAATATTTAACTCATTTACCCTTGTTTGTGATGTTTTCCAGTGAATGACATCATCAAAAGAGACATGAAAGGCCACAATGGAGAGTGACCCTGGAGGAGGCCTGCGGCAGCTCTGATGTCCATTAGATTAAGCACGATATGTTAAATATCTCGGAGAGAGCTTATACTTGTAAACTTAAAAAAAACTGGATTGGTGGCAAAAAATAGACAGTGATCCACTTCAGGCTCACCTTAACTTTAAGCTTTTTAACCCTAGCCAAGATAGTAGAACGGGTGTCATACCTATACTGTGTCTCTATTGTGTCTTTATTTTAACCTATTTGACTTGTCTTTGTTCATATATTTGTACAATTGCTCCTTGTAAGCATGTATAAAATATTTTATATTAAATAAATTCTGTTTATATGAATCAGTGTGTTTCTATTAAGGGCAATCTTACTCAGCTAACACACTTTAAATATATATAATTTAAAGATAGATAGATAGATAGATAGATAGATAGATAGATAGATAGATAGATAGATAGATAGATAGATCTCCCTTTGTATTTGAAATGACTTTTCCCTAGCATGACGGCATATTTTAGCCACTATTAAAAATAAAAAATATCTGAGAGATATAATGTCAAGGATCCTTGAATTAATACACATTAATGCACTGACCCCCATTTGAGAAGATTTCACTTCAGGGACCTCCATCTGAAAAGATTTTGGTTGTTAGATATGAGTAAGACCAGAATTATATGGTTGTCAACTGTAGCTGTGGAGAAAACCATGGAAGAAGGGAAAGCTATGATCAGAATAGTCACTCTTACGACCCTTACTCACACTGGTCACTGACTTCTAAAGTGAATTCTTTCATTCATTCATTTTCCGTAATTGCTTATTCTGGTACAAGAGCCTATCCCAGCTATCACAGGGTGAGAGGCAGAGTACACCCTAGACAGACAGACTGGTGGCCAGACTGTCACAGGTCTGACACATAGAGACTCTCTTCCTCAAGGAACCTTGGTTGAGAACCACTGCCGTAGTGTATTACATTCACAATAAAAGCGTGTTTAAAAAGTAGCCGACTGACTCTAAAGAATCCTTTTTGAGTGTTGCATTGATGATGCAACACTGTGTAAGCACAGTTTTAAGTTTAAATACTTAACAAGACTAGTTCAAACTAAAACAGTGCATCCGTTATGAGCAGTGATGAAAGACGTATTCAGATTCTGTAAAAGTGGCAATACAACACTGAAAATACTCCAGTACAAGTGAAAGTCCTGAATTCAAAAAACAAAAATGTACTCAAAGTAGCAAAAGTGAAATAATTAAACTGCCAAATTTAGATGATCACCATTTAATCATTGGTGGAGATTTTAACTTGGTTCTGAATACTAACCTAGACAGATCCCATGTTGGCAATTCCCCATCTTCGAATTCAGTCAAAACAGTACTGGATTACATGTCCCAGTTAGGTATTTCCGACCCTTGGAGATTCAGAAATCCCAACAGTAAAGCTTTTTCTTTCTTTTCACATGTACACCACACCTTCTCAAGAATTGACTTTTTCCTTATTGATAACAAACTACTACACCAAGTTAGCTCCTGTGATTATCATACCATAGCTGTTTCTGACCACGCCCCTACTTCCGCTGACATTCACTTCCCGACTGGTAAGATTTCGTTAAGACCTTGGAACTTTCCCTCACAAAATTTGGCTGACACTAAATTTAAAGAATTCATAAGTGAACAGATTAGTTCCTATCTTGAAATTAATGATACGGCTGATGTCACAATTGGAACTCTCTGGGAGGCCCTTAAGGCTGTTATCCGAGGAAAAACAATTTCATTCGTGTCACAGGCGAGGAGGGCTGAAAGGGTGAGGCTGCAAACAATTGAGAAGGAGTTACAAAATCTCGATGAAGCGTATGCTTCCACTCCTTCTCCTAACTTATACAAAAAACGGCTCCTACTGCACTCAGAATACGACCTCTTGACTACGCACACAGCAGAGAGGCAGTTGAGACAAACTAAACAGTTTTTCTTTGAGCAGGGAGACAAAGCAGGCAGGCTTCTGGCACAACAGGCTAGAGCAATGGACGCTTCTAGGCTTATTACTCAACTTACCTCATCTTCAGGGGAAACCATTTCAGATCCATCTGATATCAATTCTGCTTTCTATGAATACTACTCCAGTCCAGAGTGCTCGTCTAGCGAGCTATCCTCCAGTCCTCTCTCCTCATTGGAGTACCCTAAAATTGATGGAGCTTTGTCAGAGAGGTTGGGCTCTCCTATTACAGCTGCAGAAGTACAAGATGCTATCAGCTCAATGCAAAGCAGGAAGTCCCCAGGCCCTGATGGCTTTACCGTCGAATTTTATAAAACTTTTTCTGTTCAGCTAATCCCAATACTGGTTAAAATGTATAATGACTCCTTTATTGTAGGCAGGCTCCCGGACACCCTCTCACTGGCCTCCATTTCCTTACTTCTCAAAAAGGACAAAAACCCATCCCTTTGTGGTAGTTATAGACCAATTTCGTTATTAAATGTCGACCTTAAAATTCTGTCTAAAATCCTGTCCACCCGCCTTCAGCAGGTAATACCATCTATAATTTCTCCTGATCAAACAGGTTTCACTTCAGGACGACATTCATTCTTTAACACCAGGAGGTTATTCGACATCATATACTCTCCCCCATCAAACACCCCAGAAGTCGTGGTATCTCTCGACGCGGAGAAGGCCTTTGATAGGGTGGAGTGGGGCTACCTGTTTTTCATTCTAGAAAAATACGGCTTTCATCCAAAGTTCATATCCTGGATTCGGCTTTTATATGCATCCCCATCGGCAGTGGTACGTACTAACGGTAACTTTTCAAAACCTTTTCCTCTTCAGCGTGGTACGCGTCAAGGCTGCCCCCTCTCTCCCCTATTATTCAATTTAGCCATCGAACCTCTGGCCATCTGGCTTCGCAGCAACGTCAAATTTGAAGGTATTGTTCGCCATGGTAGAGTTCATAAACTTTCACTCTACGCGGATGACCTCTTATTATACATCTCTAACCCGCTTTCTTCGCTCCCCACAATATTAGATACACTCGCTGGCTTCAGTAAATTATCCGGCTATAAATTAAATCTCCAAAAGAGTGAATTATTTCTGGTAAATCCTCTGGCAAAGACTGTCTCTTTGACTGCTTTTCCCTTTAAGGTGGCCTCTGGAGGATTCAGGTACTTGGGGATACATGTAACAAACTCTTTCAAGGATTTATTTTGCAAAAATTTTCAGCCATTACTGGACAAATGTAAACTTGATTTATCCCGATGGGCCTCCCTCCCTTTATCAGTTGCTGGCCGTACTAACTTGATAAAAATGATTATTTTACCTAAACTTTTGTACCTTTTCCAGCACATTCCAGTCTTTATAAACAAAACATTTTTTGTCAAACTAGATCGTCTCCTGAGTTCCTTTCTTTGGAACAACAAACCTGCCCGCCTCAAAAGAACAATTCTTCAGTTACCAAAATCGGAAGGCGGCCTCGCCCTTCCAAACTTTCATCAATACTACTGGGCCTGTAACATTGCAAAACTCCTTTTCTGGCTTAACTGTAATTCACTCGCTGACTGCCCCCCCTGGGTCCACATAGAGCTCTCTTCATCCAAAAGCTCACTCTCTTCTGTAATATGCTCACAACTCCCTGTTAATTTGTCAAACATTTCCAACAATCCTGTTGTCTCTGACGCTATTAAGATCTGGCTCCAATTCCGTAAACGTTATGGACTCCACAGGGCTTCGACCTGTGCTCCAATCTTAAATAATCATATCTTCCCCCCCTCTCTTTCAGATCCTGCTTTTCGTTTTTGGGCTGCTAATGGTCTTATTACTTTAAACGACTTATACGAGAACAACTCCTTCTCCTCTTTTGCAGCGCTTTCTGCTAAATTCAACCTGCCCAACACTCACCTTTTTCGTTTTTTCCAAATCAGACATTTTGTGCAGAAACAATTTCCGCATTTTCCCAATCGCCCGCCTGAAGCCGAAATTGACCAATTCCTTACACTGTCACCGAACCAGAAGCGAGTTGTTTCTGTTATTTTTGACAGAATCAGCTCCCTGAATTCATCCCCGACTGCCTCTTTCAAGTTCTCTTGGGAACAGGATCTTGGTGTTGTAATCTCAGACGAAAGTTGGGACAAAATTCTACGTCTGGTTCACTCCTCATCCATATGTGCAAGACATGGCTTGTTGCAATGCAAGATCCTTTTCAGAGCTCATTATACTAATGCTGTACTTGCCAAAATATTCCCTGACAAAAATAGTGAATGTAACAGATGTCACCAAGCCCCAGCTAACCACCTGCATATGTTTTGGACATGTCCTCGGCTCAGTGCTTTTTGGTCGGATATTTTTAAATCTCTCAGTGAGATTTTCAATACACCTATCAACTCAGACCCACTGACAGCACTTTTTGGTTTGCCCCAAAACCCAAACACTCCCCTGAATATAAAACGTGCCACGGCACTATACGAATACTGTTGTATCACATGAAGTTCCAATTGCCATGTTACTCTTGTTTCTTCGACGCTTAGGTCACACTGGTTGTCTCTTGTAGAGATGTGTATTACTGATCTGTATTTGTATTGTTGCTCAAGAAAATCAATAAAAAGATGTAAAAAAAAAAATAAAAAAAAAGTGAAATAATTAATTGTGCATTAAAGTGTTCCCTGTATGTGTTTTACAATTATTACGATGTTTTTTAATTAATATTACAGCTGCGTTAATGATTTCTTTGCATTTTTCTGCGGTAGATGTTGAAGGTTGTACTCCTGTATATCCTTTTGATTGGTTTAATTTACAGTAATGCATCACAATCTATGAGATAATCATATGTTTTGGTATGGCTGCCCTGTGAGAAACATCCCTAAAAGGTTTACATGGTGTCAGAAAAGACAGTGCATGTTCAAGCTGATCCATGAGGATTTTTAAATAGTTTATTTTAAGAAGTTTAAGAAGTTTTCTGAACACATAAAGGAACACTACATCCTTTTAGTTTATCAGAAACATTCAAAATTGAAACTGTAATCTCAGAAAGTACAGTAACTGTAGTCGAGTAAAAAGTAGCCTACAGTATTTGCCTCTGAAATGTAGAATTGTCTAAAATGACAGTGGAGTACAACCCCGAATTTGAAGTACATAAATACACGTACATAAATACATAATGTTTTTTAAGGAAGTATTTTTATGGAATACTTTCATCTGGAAGTACTGAGAGTGAAAAGCCTCCAAAAATAATGATTGAATATAACGCTAGAGGGCGACATTTTCAAAACATTCACCACGGCGGAAGTAGAGCTAAGACTCGTGACGTCACGTCCGATGAGCGGATGTTTTTTTTTTTCCCTTTGTAAGCTAAATTAGCATTTTCTTACTTGATAGCGTTTTACAGCTTTGCTAATATATAGTATTTTGCACTGATTTTGATGTTAATATCCCTGTGACGACAAAAGAAGGGTGAAATATTCCCGCCACTAGTAAGTTTCTTCCGCACACCTAACGTTTATTGTTTTCATGCTTAGCGTTAGCTTAAATCTTTGCATGTAATAATGTAGCCACACTGCTGTTCTAGGCTGTGAAATGACCCGTAGCTGCGTTGTAAATGTGACTTAGCTGGGTCTGTCAACAATAAGGTAAAAGTTGTCTTTTATAAGCAACACGTTATGAGCGCACAGTATATCGTTTAATTCACATTTCCACGCTTGTCTTTTGTTCAAAGCTAACTTTATATTGTTAGCTTCAATAACAGACAGATGAACGCCTTTCCATTTTGTCCCATTTAATCCCCATACACCACCGTTTGGGATCACAGACCTATTTCTTTTATCTTCCTGATAACTGTGGTCCTGTTGTTGGCACAGATAGGCGCACTCCACAGTAACAGACCAAGCAGCAGCATCATGTCTGCAGAACTGGACCTGTCCCCTCCAGAGGTCCCTGAGCCCACCTTTCTAGAGAGCCTGCTTCGCTACGGGCTGTTCCTGGGTGCCATCTTCCAGCTCATCTGCATCCTGGCTATCATCATTCCCACATCCAAGAGCCATGAACAAGTGAGTAGACACCAGTGGTGTACAAAGTACAGATACTCCTGGTCACTCCAGTACAAGTGAAAGTTGCAGAGTCAAATTATTGCTCGAGTTAAAAACAACTGAAGTATTCCAAATACTTTTTTTTTTTTTTTTTTTTAAATCTCAATGTATTTTTGTACACTCACTCACTCACTCACACACACACACACACACACACACACACACACACACACACACACACACAATACTGGGTCCTAAGTGAATCCCCAGCCGAAGTGAAAATGCTGAATAAAAATATTTCTAACAGTGTACAACATCCATAAGCAGTCATTTAACGAAACATAGCACTAAACCTGCAACTACTGCAAGCACAGACAACTTTCTTTAAATGATTAACCTGGAATTAAGCATGAAGCAAATTTTCAAATACCTCGACGTGCTTTCTCAGTTTGATGGTGAATTCTTACAGGCCATGATGAAGTCACCAGCAAACATTTGAAACTATATGAACTAATCTTCATCACAAAAACTTCAAATGTTGACTTGAGGTCTGGCCATGGCTGATCTGGCAGGGAATCTTCATCTCTATCTGCTGCCGTAGCCATAGTAACACCACATAACCAAATACAACCACCTACTGATGACCTCTCCTCTCTACCTGTTTCTACCAGTGAGCTGCCCAATCTCAGTAGCACATGCAGGGAGTTGAGGCACAGGAACACTGCTTCGACAGACAAACCACACGCACAACAGCGTGATCACACTTAACAGACTTTTGCATTTTAGAGATGATAAAAAATCATCAGCTGACTTCAGAACAAGCGTAACGAGTAACGAGAGCCTCCACGGAAATGTAGCAGAGTCAAAAGTACAATATTTGTCCATCACGTGTAGTGGAGTCAAAGTAGTAAGTTAACAAATACTTAAGTTAAGTACAGATGCTCAAAAACTGTGCTAAAGTACGATACCTAACTAAATGTACTTTGTTATTGTCAACCACTGGTAGACACCAAGGGAGGGAGAGGAGCAGGTCTCGTGTCTAGTGTTTTGTTCCCCCCTCACTCACAAGGTTGTTTCACTCAACCTTTAACAGTGTTTCCCATGATGTTGCCCTCCCCAGTTGGGGTGAGGGTGAAGGTTAGGTTATAGGTAGATGCCATAGAGACAACTGATCAGGGTTAGGAATTTGTTTGGGTTCAGGTTTAAGTGAGGGGAGACACAAGTCGGTGGAGCAACAGTTGTGAAAAATGTACTTTCTCATGTTTTCTTCTTATTAGCAAGACATAATGGGGAGTGATAGGTGATTCACATGTAACAAATGTTGCAGTTGAACCCAAAATGTCACATCTACATTCTGCTGGTTTTAATCCACTTCATCAGGACACATATCAATTTAACTTGTCAATCTGGCTGAAACACATTAGTGTTGTATTTGACTTACAGATTCTAGATGTGTGCAGCAGTTTACAAGTCTGGACTCAGGCTAGTGTCAGTCATTCCCTTGAATAAATGGCTTGCTTGTGCTCAAGGAACGTTCCCACACAGATATCAAAATCTTATTCAAACATTTTGTTGGAGGTTTCTCAGTATGATGACATGACTTTGAGTTGAGTGTAAGCAATATAACAGTAAATAAAACATTTTGGTGTGTAGATCAGTATTAGTTTTCACAAACGATTACAGAGAATGTATGATTGCAAAAGTATTTCTCAAAAAATACCTGACGGCTACATGAAATGTCAAATTTTCAGCAGTAGCAGACTTGTGTCTTGGGTCACTGACCTTATTAAGACCTTTTTTTGGTAGCACTCCAACAACAAGTGAAATATATCTGGCTCAAGACAGTGACAGTTGTTGAGACTGTGCAATGACACCATACAGCCAAGTTCACTTACTAGACCACTAGTCCTTAGCCAGAGCAAATGACTGGTGTTTTATCTTATATCCTGTATCTATCATTTCACATAATGTTTTTATTAATATACAACATGCCTTGGTAATTTGTCTACAAATAAAGCTTAAGCTTTTGAGATGCAAGTAACATAAACTGAAAGATTGCATGTTCTGTTATGTGATTATTTTCACTGCAGAATGGGTGCAACAATACTCTCTTTGGTGGCTACATCTGATAATGAAAATAATACAATCAGAAACATGTGCACTGTGGCACAGCTGCTGATAACAGCATAATTAGAAAAATGCTTTCATTAATTTTCCATTTTGCTCTACAGATCTACAGGTTCTGCAATAACAACTCTATTTTATAAAAAGAAGTCTTGCGGAACACTACCAATCAGTCTTTCTGAAATAAATAGAAACGTGACACCAGATAAAAAGTGTAGTGCAGAATATCTTATTTTTGAATGTCCATGAAGACAGAGCCACCGAGGGCTACTCCCACAATCTCCACACTAACAACTGTCAGGAGAGATTATTTATAGACAAGAGCAATTAAATCCACCGTCTAATTATTCTATTTCAGACACTGTCATTAGATGCGCTGATTACTCTCCACAGTATGTCGCCATTTCATCCTTTTCAGCAGGCTGCTGTCATTCTGCCGTGCCATACAAAGACAGAAACAATGCTGACAGAGGGAAAGTGTTGAGACACGTCTGAATTGAATGTGCTTGGTGTGTGCATGTGTGTGTATTTTTGCTCCAAATCTCTTTTCCTTCAGCCGTCCATTTAATTGAGATACGTTTACACAGAGTATGAGCTATCTGGAGTGATACAAGCTGCATTAATAAAATGTATTTTACTCAGTATCACTAATTATTTAACACCAATGCACTTCATTTCAAGATTTACTAAAATAATACCTTGGCAAATACTTAATTTGTGAGTGTCACACAGCAAAAAGCATCACCCAAATACATCTCCAAAACACTGTTATTTAATAATGCTTAGCAACTGTGCTTTTACACCATACTTAAAATGACTCAGAGGATTTGTTTTGAAATTACAGGGTGTTTAATGCTTCCTGTGTTTGCTCTACAGGAGGAGACCGAGTCCACTGATAGCAAGGCCGCTGAACAGATGAAGAAACCTAAAGGACTGCCACCTCAGATTCGACAGAAACCAAAGAAGGAGAGCAAAAAGAAACGATAGATGTCCGTGTGTGTTACCAGTGTGTGTGCAAATGCGTGTGTGCGGTCATCAGTGAGTCAACATTGGCATCGTTACTAGGTCATATGACAATAAAAGATTGCGTGCATTTAATATGAAACACTTCAGAACACCCTTGAACTGTGTGTCCTTTACATTCAGCACAGTATTACAAAGACCAAATTGTCATTGAGTTAAATGATTGTTTATGCAGCTACATATTTTATTGGATATATTTCATTCATTCATCAAAGCTTATCTGGTACAGGGTCATGGGTGGATGGAGCCTATCCCAGTTGACATTGGGTGAGAGGCGTGTGTGTGTTTTGCATTTACTTTGTTTTATAATTGAATATCATTGATTGAATTGTATTTGGATTTCAACAGACAAATAAAAACAATGTGTTGTCATTCACCTCAGCTGTTTGTATCATAAATTTCTGTTTAAAATGAGTCAGAATGACATCATGTCCTGTCCTTATAATTAATCATTTTACATGGTAGAATACATCATTACTTCCTTATACAGGTTTGTGGCATCAGAATAGCCTGTTTCATTGCATGGAAGACCTATTAAATAAATTATTTTTATATTTTGTTGACATTTACATAATATTCAGACACCATTGATGATGCTCGCAGTGGTTACAGATTATAAACTAAGAAAAATGATACGGGAAGATCAAACCTGATAAAAAGGTTGTATTTTAATTTAATTATCAAATTTAAGAACCCTCATTGAAAGTGTATCTGTTGCAGACATATATTGTCAAATAAGATTTTTTTTTTTTTTAACTCAAATAGCAATATAGGCCTCAAAGAGACTGAACAAAGAAAAGATTGGATTTGTGCTTATTGTTTTTTGGGGCAACTGGTCAGTTATATTGACTAAATTCATATTTAATGATATATAAATTTTCCCAAAGCATGTTGTTTGAGCAATATTGAGTATTTCCTTAAAAATGTTGCTAGCTTGGCTATGTTTTAAGCTAGCTACCTCATCAAACATTTTAAATTTGGCTCTAGTTGCTTTCAGGAAGTAGTTCTGGTTCTCGCTTGTGATTGGCTGACTGACGTTCCAAGCCGTTGGAACGCCCCCAATTATGGAAGTCAAAAATTAGGCAAGTCTCATTTAAGATAATACATTTGATTTATCCTGTAAACAAGGCGCTCTCAAGATTAAGAGATGATATTGACGGAAAATGTTTGTTTTGTAATCATGAAATTGAAACCATTTGTAATTTATTTGGCTAGATCTTGTATATTTCTTAAAGACGCTGACTGGTTCAACTGTTAATTTAGAAAAAAAAGAGACATTTTTTTATTATAAAAATAAACAATTATAACCTTTTCATTTTAAATGGAAAAGTTTACATTCACAAATAAAAATGGACTAAAACGATGCCGCACATACAATTGAAAATAATTATTAGACACTACATTGCAACATTACATGGACCGAAGAATAGTAAAACAATGAAAACAATTAAAATTTGTAAAGCCTTAAATATTTTTCTTTAAAGTAATCACTTGATACTCCTATGTATATATTTATTTATTAATTTTAACCTTTATTTAAGCAGGAAGTCCCACTGACAATCAAAACACATTTAAAATGCAGCTAATCCAACATATAATACAAAAATCCGTAATAAAATATTAACTATTCAAACACAGATGCCTTTCAAGAAAAAGAAGCACGTCTCTGTCACCACATTATTTATAACGACCTTAAATTCATCGATGAATTTAAGTGTTTATAGAGCTTTTTTTTTAATTGCTCCGTGTCCAATGTGCATAATAATTTATTTATGTTATTTATTTAATTATTTTCTTGTTTACGATAACTGTATGGACTGAACCTGATACAAAAACAACAAAAAAAACAACACTTTTTTTCACGTTTTAGTATCAATGCGCCAGGCCAAAGTTACAGTGAAGTGTCTGTCGCTTAGCAACCGGTTCTGCTAGCCAGCAGTGAAGCTAATTTAGTACCGCATGATACGTGAGATTTATGTGCTTACTACATGTGTCATGTTTTTGTAACCACTTTAAATACAAAACAGCGCGTCTCAATCGTGACTCTGGCTGATTGAAGAGAAGCTAACCGGGGGTGTTGTCACGTCGTGCCTGCCAACGCCTCGGAGAAACCAACTACCGCGGCGTCGAGTTACGCAACACGACGTGAATCCGCTTGACTCCGCCGCCGCTGCGTCCGAAGCGTAAAACCCAGGCTCATCACATTTGCGCTCTCGTGTTTCGTCAGTGATGCACTATCCCGTGCCTTCCCCCCATACGAGGCATGTCTTCTCCACACCACACCACTCCAGCTTCCTCGCATGAATTCACCGCGCCGTCGCCTCTTCCCAGCTGAACAGGCTCTTTCGCCGTGAGGGTCGGTGTTTGTCCGGCCCACCGCAGCAGCCGCCCCGGCCGGCAGCTGTGCCCTCTGCTCCCGAAGGCAGTCCCCGACATGACCTCCCCTTTCTGCGATTCTGCCGATACTCGCTAAATGGGATTCGTGGCTGGCCTGAGGTTTCCACAGCAACTGGCCATCCGCTTCCATTATTTCTCTAATGAGGACAGCCACAAGGATTTAACACGGTTCCTCGCTGCGCGTCTCTGATTTTTGGGCTGAATCTCCAGACGCGACAAAGGTGAGTCAATTAGAGCTTGTGAGAAAATGTGATTTACATCGAGATTACAGTCAGGTTTCTGGTTTGTTGCTGCTTATGTCCCCACACTGATGTCTTCCACACAGCGTCTGATCCCCCCCTCTCACACTGACTTGTGTTTCATTGTTGCAGAGGCCATTCAGTCAGTGCTGCTCGCACATTTGGTCAGTGCCACTCAGTCTGTGCCAGGGCTCCGTTGTTGACGATTTACTACACCCCCAGACAAAATGCGCACCGTATGTGCTCATGTCACATTTCACGACCAAGAAATACCCAAGGAAGACGCAGTAAATCGACTGCGCACACAAAATAACAGCCAACAATCCATCGAAATCCAAAATGGAGCTGTAACAGCACCTGTTTTGATTCATCAGGCCGCATATGCGCTGTATGTGAGCCACAGCCACAGCATTGTCGCCTTTTATCCCTGCTCCCATTCACAAATCCCTGTTTACGTGCCTAATGTGGATCCGTTTGGCAAACACGGACTGTTTATGTTTATTTATTTATTTTTTCTTATTCATTCCCTCCCATAGCAAAGACGTTATCATCCTGACAGCTGCTACTCCTGTAGGCAGCTACTACCCCACCCCTTGTTTCTTTGAAAGCAGCTTTGCTGACAACTGGTGTTTAATCCCGTGGAAATAGAATTTTAATTATGTGGCTAATCTATTTACAGTCGGTTTTGGGATTTGGATAAGTTCCAGCTAATTTCCATAAGGCAGTGGAATCAGGTTTGCTAAAAAAGAATGAGACACATGAATCATGGGAAATCTCCACATTGGGTTTTTAACACTGGACAACCTCAGAGGATGCTGTAGTAGGCTAGTCTCATCTGATGAACAAGAGGGTGCAAAGCAGTGGGAATAACATTAAAATACTCATATTGGTGATTGAATTTATCTCAATTAATGTTTTACAGGCTAAAAGAGGGGGTCACAATACACAGTGTTCCCTTTTATAGGCCAGTAAGGGCCAGACAATGGACTCTAACTAAAGATTATTTTCATTGTTGAAGTATTTTCTCAAATATTTGGTCTATAAATATCAGCAGTTATTGGAAAATACTCACAAAGCCCAAGGTTACATCTTCACAGGCTAGTCAACAACCCAAACATATTTCATTTACTACCATCGAAGACAAAGAAAACTACGAAACATGAGCAATCTAGAAGCTGGATTTTGCTATTCTTCCTTCAAAAACTTATTATGTGATGAATTGTTCATCAAAAATGTTGCTGATTATTTGTCTTCTGATGGACTTGGGGATTAATCGCCTATTTGTTGTAGTTGTGATCCTGGTTCTGTCAGAGCACATTAAAAGAGTATGTAGCCCACACTTGCGTATAGCTTGGGGGCCACTTCTGCACAATGACAGGGGGGCAAAGGCCAGTTAATAAAAAAAATAATAATAATTTAAATAATGAGCCTGAGCCTCTGTCCAGGGGTCAGAGGGATCCTCAATTGGCAATTTTTTTAATAAACAAGCCCTAATTTTATGCTTTTTTAAATCCACTCTGGCACCGTATTTACATTAAAAGTATAAAAAATATCTCAGCGTGAATCAGTTTATATTCATTGTGAATTAGAAAATGGTTTGTGGGCCACTGGCGCCCTGTCACAGGCCAGATTTGAAGCACAGGCCACAAGTTTAGTATCACTGGCCAGCATGATTGGTGGGAGTTTATGTCAATATCCCGTAAATCATCCGTAAATCATAAAGACAGTCTGTAAATTAAGTTGAGAATGAAGGCTGTATTTGTATAGTTAATAATTTGCTAAGCGTATGGCAGCTCTCTAATGAAACAGCCGTCATGTCCTTTTCCCCACCCTTTGCTCTCCTTTATGGAGTCGTAGCTATTCCCTCACAGCCTGGATCACTTGCCGCCAGAGCCTTCAGTTAAAGATGGACAGAAAACGGAAGTGGGTTTTATCAGCTGAGTGCCACAGTCCCCCTCTCCTCCTCTTCCTTCTCCTTTTAGCCTCTGTGTTTTTCTCACTGAGGAAGAGGGGAGATGAGATGGGACAGCCAGACACAGGCTCAGACTTTGCGAAGCGAGTGGGGTCAGGAAAAGATTTGGGGGAAAGATAACAGTGAATGTCTGATGGAGGCGTCCACAGTGCTAAAATGGGGTGAGACTTGATAGTTACGTGACTGCATTGTCTTTTCTTTAGCTGTCTTTAAAGCAACTGCCCTCTCCCTCGCCAGCCCAGGCTATATATAGATAATCTGTGTATTATATATGTGGACTGTGCTGTTTCATGTTATCATATAGCAGGGTTGGACAGTGACGCTAATGTGCACATTTCCTCTTGTTTTGATCTTGAGGAACCATCATTGTCTCCCTCCCTTTCTCCCTCCCTCCCTTGCTCGCTGCTCCTCCCCAGGGCAAACTGTAATTTTCCCATTCGACTGAAACATTGGCTCGAGCTCCTTCACTCTCTGCAGCACGGTGGCAACTGTTACCGTCTGTTGTGACTCAGTACGGTTTGTCATGGCCAAATGTGCTTATGTGCCTGACCAGAAACGTACAGCTTGTGTGCTCAGCTTCAGATGGAGGATTACAAATGCTGATTAGGCAGCGGAAATGTGAGAAAGAGTTCAGTTCTGCGTGCCATTGGAACCTGCGCAGAATCAAATGTTAGTCGTACCTAAATGCAGCACTATGGAACATTATCTTGTGCATCAAATTGCTGCATTTAGGGAACTTTAATATCTGGGCTAGTTGTTTAATCAGTTACAATGAAATTAGAAACCAGCAACTTGATTTCCTCCACAAAACAATGTGCAGGTAATTAGTAGGCCTGAAGTAAAGCTGCACAATATTCACCTGTTTATCAAGGATTTAAAAGAAAGGTTCATATTTTTTGTTTCCATACTAACAGCCTCTCTTTTAACCAACCCTCTGGTCGCTACTGACACAACCCCAATGTCAGAGACAATCCGCAGTCCTCGTTCTTTGCAAAATACATTAAGTCTTAAGATCTGAAGCCAGTCTGAGTTCGTCTAATGAAGTCAGTATCCTCCACAGTCATTTTAGTACCCTCATTGTGTCCTCAAACAAAGGCTCCTTGTTGAGCTGTGATGGAGGGACAGAATGTTAAAGAGGGACTACGAGTCTACAGCCAGATTTAACGTTTTGACTTGATGATTGCATTCGATAAAGAAGTCAGGGGGTTATAATTCATCCTGAGGGGAGCATGAATGTACAACATTTTATGACCACGCCTCCAATATTTAGTTGTGGAGAAATTTCAGTGTAAGCCACAAATGTCAGCATCAAGGTGGCGATAGTGGAAAAGTCAGGGTATCGCTAAAACCAGTAGGATTCATCACCTGGTAACCATGAACATCTGTACAAAATTTCATGGCAGTCCATCCAGTATGTTTGGATTTTGACCTCTATGACATTGGAATCATGCTAAACTTTAGTATATTTCAACGCGGACCCTACTTTCCCATGTTTTTCAGGTCTAAGTGACCAATGGTGACAACTATTTTTTAGTTTGTCCAGTAGTGAGAGAGCGCTGCAGCTGGCAGCAGTGAAACAAGCTGTAATGTAATCATTAGGAGCATTTGACACCATCAGTTCTCTAAAAGTGCTTGTTTTGCCACTGGCGTGCTCTGATGATTATTAAAAGTGTCTGACAACATGATGGAAAGCATCCCTACTGAGAAGTGAAATCTTTTTCTTTACATTAAGCTTGATCCAATCTGTTTGTTATTGTGTGTAACCAAGTCTCACTCAAAGAGAAGTCTCCTTCTGATCTCATCAGACGTCTCATGGACTCTTTCCACACTGTCGAGATCAGATAAATAAACCACCATGACATTGAAAATCTTGTAGATAACACTACGCTCCACTTTCTGTTCTCCAACACAACAAACTCCCCTACTCAAGCACTCCTTGCTCATCTTCTCACTAATGTTTCTATTGTTGTCTTCCTGCATCAAGTCACTTCTTGGGAGATTTCAAGAGCTAGCAAGACTTGTACTTGAGCGAGACTTGGTTACACACAATAACAAACGGACCAGATCAAGCGAAAGGTACAGAAAAACATTTAATTTCTCCGGGTCCTCTCCATAATGATGTCAAACACTTACAATCTGAGCCTGTCAGTGGAAAAAACACTGAAAATTTCAGTCATATTTCTGTCCATAAAGCTTTTAAACAATGGCTGATAAAGCCAGATCTGGCATTGGATTATGACGATTTGCATTGTTGTAGAGGCATTTTTAGCATATGATGTTATTTATTAATTTATCTTTTTGTGTTTCCTATTGCTAAGTTGGGTAAATGTTGATTTGTCTATGTACAATGTTGTATTTCTATGGTGGCAGTATGGATGTAGGGCCCTAGACATATTTCCCACTCTATGGGACAATAAAGTTAACTTTAATCTTGATTGTGCACCCAAACGGTTACATTTAAGCCTGTTTCACTGCTGCAATACTTTACCAATTAAAAAAACAGATTGTCTCCATAAGTCACTTAGACACGAAACATGGGAAAATAGGGTCCACGTTGAAACATACCAACGTTTCCCTTCAAGAGGAAGTCTCTCAGTGGCCCGTATGGACAGGAGGAATAGTTACAGCAACCAAAAACGGTTTCACTCTACATGATATGTGCATGTGAGTGTTATTTTAAGACAGTCTTGAGAGATTGGAGCACATGTGCAAACCGCTCATAATGAAAACACTGGCTGTGTGGACGCTGATGTGATGCAGTCTCAGTACCTCACAGGTGTTTGGACTTGTCTGCTTGTCCAACTTAAATTCCTTGAAGACATCTGAGCTCTCCTCCTTTACTTTCTTTCACTTTCCCCACATTATTCAGTCCATGTACAGATAGTTTTATAGATTTTGTGAGACTCCGTCAACACTGCGACTGTGAGAAAGACGCAGGTTAGTGATAAATGCGCCGAGGAAATTGAAGCGCTCTTGAACTCAATCATGGTTTGGAGGTAAATACCCCTTAGAGAGCCGCCTGAGAACGAAGCCTCTATTTGCTATGATTCATATCTAATCCCTCAAATCTTCTTTCCCACAACACAACCAGGCAAAACTTTACTCGCACAGTCAGCATGTCTGTGCATTTATTTCCACTTTCCTGGCATTATGAAACCACATGTTGCACTCATTCATATCAGAAATGCAGCTCATACTGCTTTGAATTAAGAGCAAATAAAGAGTAGATTTTGATTTGCATTCCCGCCCTCCACCGCCCGCTTCCTTGCTTCCTTGCTTCCTTCCTCCCAGCCCGCCCTCCTACTGCTCAGGTGCCTGTTCTTGTTGCAGTCTCTGGCAGGCACAGCAGTGTGGTGCAGTCTGGTTCTCCCACATTCCTCTGTGCTCCTGTTGAATGGAAAAGCTCACAAGGGAATAAAATATCTCATCTCCCATTCCTCATATTTTTTCATATTTTATTTTTATTTTTCCATCTGTGTAGGACTTACATTATTACAATACATTATTTTCTACCTGTTGGTACTTCTATCTGTCCAGTGCACTTTGTTCTTCCTTCACTTCATCCTCTTTGCTCCTCCATTTTACATCATAATGTTGGAAGTAGTCACATGTTGGCACTTCTTGGTTTTAAGGCACCATATTAGGAAAAGGCGTGAGGTTCAGCCACAGTGCTAGCTCTGCTGTTTACATACGCAGGCTCTGAGGCTTTCAAGGGTGTTTGCAGCGTCCTGGAGGAACCAGGGGAGAGTGACTCCCATAGGACATGGTTGCTGCCATCACTGTATTATTCGCAGTGCCGGTCGAGGATCATTACCTCGGCTTATCAGTGTGTGTTCAGGCACTTTTCCTAATTGAAAGTTCGTACTGCACTACATCCAACTTTAGACTTTTGTCATTTTAATAACAGTATGTAGCTCTCACTGCTTAGTTTAACTTTGCAGAACTGCCATGAGTTTGGATATTGACAGTGAAATTTCCCAGACCCATCTGAGAGAAGTTACTGAACAAACTCTGCTGTTATTTTTTGCTGTATCATCTTTGCCCTTTAATCCACTCTTAAAGCATTCTGCGTCTATGGGCTGTGCTGTAGTTCAGGTGCTCAAGCTTCAGTCAACTGATGACTGAGATCTCCAGCTAGAGCCTGAGAAACCTTTCTGGAAGGCCTTGCTTCTGTAGTCAAGCTGAAGTAATGTGACATCCAGTGTCTAAATTTTAAGAGACGTGTAGAACAGGAGCAGGTGAAGTTGTTTGGATTTAATGCTTAAAGGGACTGGTCACTTCAAAACCAAAAATACATATTTTTCCTCTTACCTGTAGTGTGATTTATCAGTCTAGATTGTTTTGGTGTGTGTTTCAGAGTGTTGGAGACATCAGCTGACAGCGGTAGAGATGTCTGCCTTCTCTTAAATATGATGGAACTAGATGGCACTCAGCTTGTGGTGCTCAAAGCACCAAAAAAATACATTTGAAAAACTCAACAGCAATGTCTCTCTTTGGAAATCATGACCCAGTTACTCATGATAATCCACAGGCCTTGTTGTGAGCAGTTTTATGTAGGGACTATTTTCTTTCTGCCAAACCACACCCACCAAATGTTTCACTGCGCAGAAGGAAGCGTGCATCTACTGTGAGCTCACCTAGCACCGCTGAGCTCAGCCGAGGAGTATGCCATTAATGTTTAGATCTCACACTGCCGCAAGCCTCTCAGCCATGAGTAGATGCACTCTTCCTTCTGCGTGGTGATCTGGTTGGCAGGTGTAGTTCAGTAGAAAGAAAGTAGTTCCTGCATGAAACTGCTCACAACAAGGTCTGTGGATTATCTTTGAGCACCACAAGCCAAGTGCCATCTAGTTCCATTATATTTGAGAGAAGGCAGGCACCTCTATGGCCGATATCTCCAACACTAAATCAATCAATCAATCAGTCAGATCATCTCACAGTAGCTTTTGCATGGATTCGAGCGCCTCAAGTATGTGCCTGTTTGCATATATAGACTACGTGGACTGCTAAATATATCTGTTGCATAAGTGCCTTCATTATTCTTTAGAATCTAAGACCATGATCAGTCATGGTCCCGTCCGTCCATTCTGCTTACGTTTTGTCCTTAAAGCATCTGAGTGTTTCTGGTAGATTTTTGAGGCAGCAGTCCGTCACTGATATCTGGACTAGTTGGCTAAATCGAGCAGTTTATTCTCCACACAATTCACACAGTCCTGTCCACCTCTCTCCTGCAGGCCCATGGGCCCATCTCTGTGTGACTCAGTGTTGCACCATGGGATACGTTAACCCCCCAGCGCGCCAGATTACATCCTGGCATGAGTTGAATCAAAGCTTGCATGACCGTACGTGTGTGCTTGAAATTGCTCATGCTTGTGCACACACTCAGCGGCTTACACGCCCACACAGCTCCACAGTGAGATCCTTCCATATCTTTGAGTTTTCCCCATACCTGTGTAATTATGTTATGCTCGCACATTACACTTAAAACACCCACTAAGCCTCAGCTGTCCATGCAGTACACAACAGCCACCTACACGTTCTTTTTACAGCCACTGCCAGTTCCTTCCTCCTTGTCTGTTAATAACCCTCTCTGTCCTGTCTATCAGACTATCATAACTGTGCTGGAAACACGCGGATAGACGCATGTGTTGGAAAAAAGGATGTGAGACGCAACCGTGGTTGGGTGTTACTGTGCGATAGAGCCTCGTTTCCCAGAGACCAAGAAACAGCTGCTCACGCACACACACACACACACACACGGCACAAACACTCTGTCTGGAACTGAGAGTGCCTCTATTCACAAAGGAACAAGGCTGTTTCATGTGTGTATGACTGTCTCTGTTTCAGCCGGCCTGAAATAGCCGGTCTCACAGTGAGTCACTCTGCAATGCCTCGAGGGGTGGACTTGGTGTGTGAACACGGCACTCCAACTTTCTTTGGGTGCACTTGACTGTCTGAGCATGTTTGTCTTTGTCTGCGCTCACGATGACAGCGTGCTCTTGTTGCATTTATCAGGCCATAATAGATGTATTCTGCGTCAGGATGGAGAGGAGAAGTGGCGCTTATAATTACCTGTAGGAGGTGAAACTGTTTCTGTCCTTGTCAACTCATCTGCGTTAGCGCTCGGTTTCATTAGAGCCCACTGCTCCTTTGTTTGTTATCTTTTGTAGTTGCTTATTGATTCAGAACAGATTGAATCAACAGATAGGAATGACCTTGAATGTATGTGTGTTGGCTGTTTCAAGGTGCCCTGATCTCAGAGTATTTGCATGCTAAACGGTTTTAACTGAACCTGGAACAGCTCCAAGGATTCTCTGTGGTGAGCAGAGATGAATGCGACGCTCAGAGCACACACACTGCTGAGAGGAATTTTCGTTTGAGAAAGGTAAATGAATAGAAAGTGAAACGGGGTCAGATCCTGTTCCTGAATGAACTGGAGATGTGTTTTTAGTCACCAGTTCTCATCTCCAGACAGGACAGTGTTTATTAACCCTCTGAAACCTGGAGCGACATCACTTTTCTTGTGCTGCTTTCAGACGTCTTTCGCAGCTATTTAAACCTTTGAACTCTGAGCAAAGTGGTGCGATTTCTTTCAAAAACATGGGGAAAAGGCAATGGGCTAGGGAAGCTAGGGAAAATTACATTTGTAAGTATTATTATTACATATTTAAGCACTTTCCAGGTAATTTTCTTATTTGCTTGTTTGTTTTAGCTTTCTTTTTTTAAAATTAACTTTATTGTTTTTAATTTTCTCTTTTTCCTAAGTTCTTGCAAATTTTTGGGGTCATTTCTTCTTTCGTTGCTCATTGCTTTCATCACGTGTTTGAAAGTAATCAAGCCAATTTGCTCTGGTTTCAGAGGGGTAAAAGTGTCTGTAAATGAAGGGCTGCTTAATTCAAGATTTTTTTTCGTTAGTTTGACTTAATGTTTCCTTATTGAACAGGATGTATGTCTTGATTTCAATTTTAATATGACTTTAAGATTAAGTTGACATCCACATGCCCTTCCTCTGCGCCACGTCACTGCTGCCAGAATGAAAGTAGACCTGAGTTTTATGTGATGGCAGAGGTTAGCAGAGTTTTCTCAGAGTCTAGAACCACATTTTATTTGAAGAAATAAAAGGTAAAAACTGCATCGCTGAATAAAATGTATCTGCATTCATATGCAAATATCTGTTTACAGTCGAAATGACCAGCACACAAAAGAGTAAGTCTTGGCTCACGCAGACAGTCAGCCTGAAATATTGGCACTCACCGAGACTGTCAGGGCTGCAACTATTACTAATAATTGTTTTCATTATTGTTTTATCATTATTGTTTTATCTGGATTTATTATAGTTTTAATGACTAATCATTGTTTTTATGATTAGTCATTAAATTGTTAAAAAAAGCGTAAAATGCCCGTTCAAGGTGAGGTCTTCAAATGTCTTGTTTTGTCTGACTTGCACTCCAATCCCCAAAGATAATCAGTTTACAAAGATATAAAACAGAAACAGAAAACAGAAATTATAATTAAGATATTTGACGTCATTTTCCGTAGATCGACTCATTTATTAATTGTTTAAATCCTGTTTGGCATATTACAACAAGTAGCTCCGGCTGCCCAGAAGAGGCCTTTTTTTTTAATCTCTTGGGACTTACAGTGCTGCATTCTTACTCATCGCTGGCTCTCTTCCCAGGTCTGCACATGGGGGCGGGCAAAAGCAAGCCCAAGGAGCCGGGCCAGCGCTCCATGAGCCTGGACGGCACCATCGGCACAGGCTCGGACAGCGGGCACTTCCACCACCTGGGCCCTGCCCAGCAGACCCAAACTCCCAACAGGAGCCCTGCGGTGGGGACGGGCAGGCGGGGGCATCAAGGGCAGCACCAGCTCGCCCCGACAAACACTCCTGAGCTGGCTCTCTTTGGAGGGGTGGACCACACAGGCACCATCACCTCGCCCCAGAGAGGACCTCTGTCAGGTAGGAAACACGAAGGTCTATGACATAAGATTTATTCTTGAGTTTTATGTTTCAGGTAGTGACCCAAACTGTCTTTTGTTTTTTATAGCAATGAAAAAGTAGGGAATGTTACACTTACAGATGAGAAGATCAATACCTCTGTTATGTTTGTATGTTCACCATGACATGCTACAGCTAGCAGATGATTAGCTTAGCTTAGAATAAAGACTGGAAACAGGCAGATTTGTTACCTTTGGACAGAACAAGGCTAGCTGTTTCCCCCTACCAGCACAATATCTCATTTTTAAAGTTTATACGAAACTGAAGTGCATATTATTTTTTGGCCGGGTGAAGCGACTTCCAGGACCCTTTTGCTGGTCGTTTTGCAACCGCACTGAGACAAGTGCCAAGAACTAGTCCTGCACATGACCCCCCTGTATGAATAGTGACTTTTAGAGGTGCTGGTAGGCAGATTTTGTTGTTAACCCATTTTCTCTTTATTAGGGCTGGGTTAAAATAATCGATTCATCCACTTCAGATGGATCTTCATTTGAATGGCCGGATATAGATTTATAAAATCCGAGATCGATGCTTTAATGTACACTTTTTTCATGGATGCGTGAAGCCTTGACCCTGTTAAACTCGTCGGTAGTTAACGGGTGCCGCTGAATTTTTAATGACCATAGAATTGAGCTTTTTTATGTTTTGGTGTCATTGATTAGCATGCTGCAGCAGCTGCTCCTCCTGCTGTCTGTGCGTTGGGGCTGCTGCGCCACTTTTACGCACCCAAACACACAAACACAAAGTAGGGATGCTGCTGTGGAGCCAGAGAAGTGAAGTTAATTTGAGCTGACGACAACAATCGGGACCTTGTGAATCGAAATCGAATCAATTCAGGAAATCAGTGGCGATACCCAGCCCTGCTCTTTATGCTAAGCTAACGATATCCTGGCTCCAGCATCATATCTAACAGACAGATATGTGAGTGGTATCGATCTTCTCATCTGACTCTCAGAAAGAAGTGTAATGATTGTATTTCCCAAAATATTGAACTATTGCTTTAAAGGTTCTGTATGCACTAATATAGCAGTAAACCACTGTTTCTTATGTAAAGATATGGTGGGGTAACAGCGTCCTGAGCAGAAAGTGAAGTCACACTACCTCTGAGTGTGCTGTAGTCTGAGCTTCTCTGTTTGGCCGTACATTAGTGCATGTGTGTATCCCACTGGTTAGCTCATGGCCGCCACTTTGCAGCGCATTCATACAGAGGTTACTGCTGTTATCCATGTCATAGACATGAAGTGCCCACCCTCCGATTCCCCCCTGGTTAAAGCTGTTAGCTCTGTCAGCACTGTTGCCGTTGTTTATACAGTTGGCACTGTTAGCTGCTAGCTGCCAGCTCATTCACCTCCATGTTGAGAACTGACAACGCATATGCTCTGAATATGGCACAGAGCCCCTTTAAATGTGAGTGACACAGTGAAGCCAAAGTAATCTTGCATGCCCAATGACCAGAGAACACACAAAACAGTCTATAAAGAGATTAGTGTAAATAAAGTTATGAAGCCGAGCGGAACTGCAGAATAGAAACAGATTTAATGAGATCTGATGAGAACTTTGGCTTCTCCATGAGTCAGCCCAGTCAGCCCTGACTTGCTTTCAGTTTGAAATCACAAAAGTCCTGAAAAAAAAAAAAATCTAAAAACTGACTCACAGTGAGTCATATGTCCTCAGAAAAATATTTCCGTTTTCCCACCATCAGCTGTCAAACACACTTAAAACCCTCTCTTTGACTTTGAAGCCCGCCGTGCCTCGCTGTCCAGATTTTTACTTGACATTAAGCTGCAATGTGTCTAGACTGGCCAGATGGTTAGGTTAATGTTGCTCCATCCAGAGAGTGAAGGGCTGCTGGTGTATGTGCTGGCCGCCTCCTCCTGTGCATCTAATGAGCCGATCAATGATTGGCTGGAGAGTCCCCAGGTTTAGATCACTGGTTCATTAAAAGGAAGCGGCAGAAAGCTGCACAGAATATAGAAAGCTTTTGGTATGATGGCTTTGTCCTTCACGGGTGATCGTCCACAAGCAGTCTGAATGTCGATATTTCTCATTAAGCCTTGGTAAATTGTTTCATACAGATATGGAGCAGAGGAAAATATACTGAAGATGTATGGCCTTGAAGTACATAGAGCAAATTAACATCCAGGGCCTGACCTGTACTATTGAAGTTAGATTATGGAAGTGAATGTGAATAGATCTTAATGGGAAGTACCGTTATCTTTAATTACACTGTTCCCTAAATGTGTATTTCTGTGTGTGTTATTTTTTGCAGGAGGTGTCACTACATTTGTGGCGCTGTATGACTATGAGTCACGGACAGCATCTGATCTGACCTTTAGAAAAGGCGACAGGCTGCAGATTGTCAACAACACGTAAGAATCAACAGCCTCTCCCTCTCTCTGTCTCTGATGCCACAACTTCACAAAAAAATCTAAATGAACAGATTTGTAGACGCACGCGTGAGCGCGAGTGCGCACAAATGTGAAAATGAATGAACACAGTCCGAGCTGGTAACTGTGGAGCGACGCAGACAGCCGAGTCTGGTCCTCTCCATCTGTTGACTGAAACACAGCAGAACGGCACTTTACTAATGCATTCTGTTCCTTTTGGGCGACTGTCTTCATCCTCGTCTTAAAAACACTTTATAGAGAGTGTGACATAGCGAGATCGTGACACTCATCCCTTTTCTTCACACACATAACACCTAAAAAATGTGTTTTCCTGTCGGACACCAACACATGTTGAAGTTCGTCTGCATCGAGGTGCGATTTAGATGGAATGTAGATTTCAGTCACAGGAAGTGAAGGAAGATATGTGAATTTTAGAGCCGCTGTTTCCCAGAGAATAATTCCTACGCAGGTGTTTAAAATCAGAACAATGTTTTTTTTGTTTTTCTTTTCCTATGAGCTCTTTCCATAACTTCCTGTCACAAGTCTGGTCTGCTGTTCTTTATCTATAGTCTGGCACTACATAGTAGGGCTGAAATATATGATAAACACATATTAAAGAGGACCTATTATGCTTATTTTCAGGGTTATACTTGTGTTTTGGGTTTCAACTAGAACATGTTTACATGCTTTAAAGGTCAAAAACCACTTTATTTTCCTCATACTGTATTCACCCTCTGTCTGAAACGCTCCATTTTAACACCTGTCTCTCTAAGCCCCCCTCCCGAAAAAGCCCAGTCTGCTCTGATTGTTTAGCGTTTCCAGGTCTTCTGTATCTTGGCGTCTTTGCGCTTGCGTCACTGTAGCCGAGAATGACTGTAAAGGTGGCATTTTCTACCATGAAAAATCACCAGTAAAAGCTTCTTATCACAAGTGGACATGTTCCAGCAAGAATCTGATCTGAAAATCAAGGAGAAATTAACATCAGCAACAAAAAAATGACAGGCTTTTCTGATGTTAGCATGTAGCTACTAGAGTTCTCAATTTCAACCCGAGCCCGACAGTTCCCAGAAAGCCCCATTATTGGGCCAAAAATGTGTGCTGGTTAGCCAGGTCGGGTAGGGCTCAGGCTGTGAGGACAAAAAAATGTATATACTTCTTTTCTTTTTTTAAATTGTTTATTTGAAATGTAAATCCAACATGTATTATAGATATTATAGATTGATTTATTAATTGATTCATAGAAATCATCTCCTGTTTCTATTGGCTGGTTTCTTTTCTGGTGGCTTTTGACCAGTGAATGGCCTATTGAAATAACAGAGGGGGTGGGGTTAGATTGCTGTTAGTGTCACCGTCACTATCAAGGTCAGAGAGACGATGGAGGTGGTAATAACTACGTCGAAGTTAGCCAAAGGTGAATATAAGGCAGTCTCTTGTGATGGGAGGGAGCAGCCAGGCTACGTGTTGGGCTCCCTGGCCTTCCTCCCGACCACAGCAGGGAGCTTCTCTGGTGGGAAAACGCAGTGTGGAGACTTGATGATCCACCAAGCTGATCCATTTTCCGCTGGAGACAGGCCTGGCCCGCGCCGCCACACAACCAGTGTATTGCAGGCATTAGAAGCAGACTAGTGCTTTTTGTTATGCTTGGACGTGCTCGGGATCAGTATTTTATGTGATGATCTAGAACGGGCCGGGTTCAGGCTTCAGCTCACATGGGTCGGTTCAGTTCGGGTTGTAACTTCTTTGGCCTATTGAGAACTCTGGTAGCTACATGTCGCAGTGTAGGCTATGTAATACAAACAGCTAAAAGCATCCCTGGAGCAGATGACCAAGAGATATCTGTGACGAGCTGACATCAGCTTATAGCCGAAACAGGAAACAAGTATTCAGAAGCCTGAGGTTTTTGCTCACAGGGATTACTTACACACGATTACCTCATTATTTGAAACTTTGGCCACGACTAATGTGAACATCCAACTGTGTAACATCATATATATGACAGAAAATAAGGAAAAGCATAATAGGTCCCCTTAACATTAATATTGCACCATGGAACTGTTCCTGCATTCGGTGCACGGGAGTTTTTTATTCACATTTTAAATGCAAACACGGAATAAAAAGAGTATAAAGTGAATCCAGAAATCCAATATGATACGAGGATGTGATCATTTATGGATAGTAAATGGGATTTATCTCTGCATTCCTCTCTTGTAGAATTATTAAACATGCTACGAACTGCACTGAAATGTAAAGTTGAACCCAAGACTTTAAAAGGCAGCGCAGCTTGTGTAACCCCACTGTGTAGTCCCACAGCATATCCAGCTCCTCTGCTATCTGTCTGTGCTGTGCTGCTTGCCTTGCTGTGTCTCCTCGCTGTGTTTTGATGTGTCTGCTGTGTCTGTTATCTCTCCCTCTCTCTTTCTCTCTCTCATGCTTCATGGTTTCTCCTAGGAAAAAGTACAGCTTCAGGTCAGTAATACTTAATGCAATAAAAAAAGTCTCATGCAGCCTTTTGTTCACCGTCCCTTTGCTGCTCCACAGGCTCGTCTGATCAAGCCGGTAGTGTAACATCAGTGAATTAGTAAGCATTAGAGATGCAGATTTATTTGGTGCTCTTACTTGTTTGTGAAGTAGCATATTGTATGTTGCTCTATATAGAGCAGCAGTTCAAGGTCCAGTGTGAAGGATTCAGGCAGATATTATTTTTAAAATTCATCACTATGTTTTCATTAGTGTGTAATCACCTGAAAATAAGAATCATTGTGTTTTTATTACCTTAGAATGAGCCGTTTGTATCCGCATGTGTAACAGATCCTCTTTCCCTGAGTCCGCCATGTTGTTCTACAGTAGCCCACAACAGACAAATCACTGGCTCGAGATAGGGCCACTTGCATTGTCGTGTCAGCCACCATAGTTCTACACGCTCAGTTCTGCAACCTCACCACTAGATGCCACTAAATCCTACACACTGGACCTTTAAAGTATTAAATTTAAACAAAGGGACTACAACTGGAACAAAAGGTTGCATTTGTCTATTTCTTCTTTTAACAATGTGCTTTTCTTCACTCTGTGCACTCAAGTGTGGGATGAGATGTGTATTTTTTATTAAAACCTCAGCTTCCTCTTTGCCTTCCAAAGAACATCAAGGGGCATCAGTCAAACAGTAGAAGTTTCAACATGTATCACAAGTAGACCGTTTTACTAATACTGCATTTCCACTGCATGGTACCGCATGGCTCTACCCAACAGGTCTCGCTGTTTTTGGTTTTTCATTTGCGAAAGTAGCAGATAGCACCTGATACTTTTCATTTTTTAAATTAGTGTAATGATTTTGGCTTCAGCTTTTACCGACAAAAGTTCCAGAATCTCGTCATCTCTCCAGTTGGACATTTTTTACTGCCGTCTTCGTGAAAATGACCATTCAGCCCTTTTTAAATAAGAATTGTGCAAATTTGCAGGAATACAGAATGTGCCTTTTTTGGGGGAATGGGGGGGCGTGAGCAAGTAACAAAACATGTAGCTCAGCATGTGACGTAAACAGTGACGTGGGAGGGAAGCCGCAGCTGGTCAGTCCTTCTGCGATTCTCTCGTAAGTCGGCCCGTCCTTCACCATTCCCGTCACTTGACGGTTAATGGCCTCTTCGTTTGCGAGGACAAGGAGGGTGCGCAATTCCTTGTCTCCCCAGTTGCTCATCTTTACAGTGTCTGTCAGGTTTGTGTTTCCCTCTTGCTACTAGCTTCTCGCTAATTCCTGCTCTCAGCTGTTTCCTGTTTATCCACCGCCAGTGGGTCGCACGTGCGGCGTCATCAACAGCTCCTCCCACAAGTCTTCAAAAGCCCCTCCCGTGGCGGAAGGGCGTCTCGGTCTTTTTAAACCAAATACGTCTACCAATATATGTCTGCCAATATGTCTACCCTACGAGGCGGAAACTTGGGCATCTCAGATCAACTCGCCAATCCGGCTCTGTGTGTCTAAACGCTTGCAGCTTGCCAGCAAAACGGCCCAACATTCGCGGAAAATTTGGCAGTGTAAAAGGGGCTTTTGTCTTCACCGTCAGATGTTTGTTTTCTTCCAGTTTTGCACGAGCCGCATCATAGAAACATCATCATCCTGCACACTTGCTCGTTGTGTATTCTGCAGACAATTACTCACTCTATTCACACATGGGCTCAATCGGACAAAGACTTCGTACTTGGGAGCTGGTAGAGTAAAATTCATTCAGTGGCCGATCCAGCTGATTCGGACACTTGAATCCTCAAATACAGCTCCTCCAGTTGATGTCTACATCATTTGAGGTTTGCAGTGCATGTGTGAAAGGGGCTACAGAGAAAAGGACCTGGTACCAAAGTGAGTTGAGTCGAACCATGCAGTGGAAATGAGGCATAAGACACCATCTGAAGCATCCTGTGCTGCAGACTCTGTATTGAATGGATAAGTCTGATGGTGATCCATATTTTTCTAATTGGCAAAATATTCCAAAACCAAAGAGAAATCTATCCAGCTAACAAGTATTATCTGCAGAGCCAACGCCTAATTTAGCGTATTCCTCTGTGTGACGGACCTCCACTGTTGTCTAAAAACTATAAAAACACATGAGTCACACTGTTGCACTGGTTGATATATTCCTTCATTAAGATGAAAGTGGGCACTGTAGTTTATTTTGAGTCAGTCCCACATTCACCTTCCTTCCATGAATACCCTTTGGTGTATAAAATGTATTCATCCACAGCTGAAAATAGTCCCTTTACATAATGTACTCATGTTTGCCCAGCTGTTTTAGGAAATCATTTAAATTGAACCTATATATCTTTGACCCATTTTTAAACATGTACGTCTTCAGTAGGAACCAGTGGGCTTTGGGCTGAGAGTCACTGATAGCAGCGTTTGTTGACGATAAGAGAAATGCAGACTTCTTCCTCCATCAAATAAAAGATCATTAAACCAAGAAACGTTGTGGTTGCCTCAGTCAGTTTTCTGTTTATGGCTGACTCTCTTGCTCTCTTTCTCTGTCTTTATCTCTCTGTCACAGAGAAGGGGACTGGTGGCTCGCTCGCTCCCTGACGACAGGAGAGAGTGGATATATCCCCAGCAACTATGTGGCTCCGTCCGACTCCATCCAAGCAGAAGAGTACATTATCCTCTCCTTGTTTCACTCTTGCAGTTATTTTAGTAGTGCAAAGCCTGAATGTAGCTGTATTTATTTTCTGTGCTGTATCTACTTCTACAAACTAATGCAAAGAGTATAGAGAGAGTATCTCTTTCCAATGTACCATCCAGTACAGTCCTCTGTATTTCCAGTCAGAAAGTATGTCTGCCTGCTGTCTGCTCCAGACCGTCAGTTGTAGCTTCCTTCTGATCTTATTCTCCGTGGCCCACTTTGGCAGGTGGTATTTTGGGAAGATCACTCGGCGCGACTCCGAGAGGCACCTTCTGAACTTACAGAACAGACGAGGAACCTTCCTGGTGAGGGAGAGTGAGACCACTAAAGGTGAGCGAGCAGACACTCCAGAGACTACAGTCGTTATCAAGGTGGTCCAATTAGCTCTTTTCTCAGTGTCTGAAATCTGTCTTTCTAAGGCAACTTTGAGAGATATAACTTTAAATTTAAATGTAGATCAACTGAACTTAACCATGAGTACAAGCATTACCTGTTTTAGGCTGTATAGCCTGGAATAAGCCTTTAGGCCTCAATGTACAGCTAGCATGATAGGGTGCTTTCAGACTGAGAGTTTGCTTTCTTCGGTCTGAATCAGGGACTTATTTTGCTATAAAGTTGCATAATTTCCTAGAGTTGGCAGACCAGTTAAATGCCTTTGCGAGAAAGCTGCTCTTGATTGGTCAGAATTTCCATGTGGGAAAAATCCAGGAAGTAAACAAAACGTTGAAGAAGAGTACACTTGCAAGATAAATGTGACACTTTCTAATGTCACAATGGAGGGACAACTACGCAGGTTGATTTTAGCGCTGCTCATCGTGGACTATATTGCTGTCATTGTTCATTTTAGTCAAACCATACAGTTTGAAAACGAGGCGCGGCTCCAACTAGAAAACAATGTTTTGATGCATTGGATGTGCTGAATGTGCATATTAAGGCAGTACAGGAGGAGGTGCACATTAATAATCCTCCAGGACTGTAACATGCTCATGTTTAACCCAAACAATGTGTCATGTGACTGCAGTTGGTTCAGATCGAGGTCAGAACACGTTTTCACCACAAACGAACCGCACCAGAGTTCGTTTGTCACCAGACCGAGACCACCTCTTCAAGAAGGTCTTGGTCTGGTTATTCTGGTGTGCACCTGAGTGTGATTTTACTGTGTTCACACCTGCCCAAACGAACCGCACTTAGGGGGCAAACGAACTTGAGTTCGGTTGAACCAGACCTAATCTACATTGTAGATTGCAGAATTTTTACCGATGGATTTCCAGATTGAACCAGACCTAACAGGGCAGGTGTGAAAGTACCTTAACTAATCAGTTAGTTCATCACAAATTCTCTTGTCAATTTCTGCTGCTCTTTCTTAATTGACGAAACAAACAGGAATATTTGACGGACATGTTTAACCCATTTTAAAGCATTTTATACACAAAACAATTCATCAGTTGATTGTGAAAATAATAGTGAAATTAATTAAGAATGAAAATAATCGTTAGTTGCAGTCCTTTTATTTGCTTATTACCTATTTATCAAGATGAATGCAAATGCCTTGACAAAAAAAAAAAAATACAGCTACAAATTTGTGTTTGAGGTCTAGTGTCAGATATTATGAGAAAAAACTGCGGATCACAGCATTACATCAAAATCTTTTAACAGTCATTTTGAAAGACAAACACGTTTTAATACGACTAGAGATTGTATTCTTACCGCCTTTGAGTTGTGTTTCCTGGCAGCGCACCATCGTTATCGAAAACATATGCCTTATCATCAGAGATACTGATTATAAAACACATCTCATAAAACCTGAGCTGTTTATTTTTAAGATGTGTGAAAAAAGGACGTGATGACATTCTCTCTGCGTCCCTGGAGTTTACTCAGACTCGATCTTACTTTGAAATAAGTAGATCTTTAGGGACTTAATTTAAAAGAGACCTCGTAATTAAGCCATTTATTAACTTTCACACAGGCCTGTGTTGCTATTTCTTTGTTCTCTGGAGTTTTGCATCTTCCTCTGAAACTCTGTAGTCAGGTTGAGTCCCTGTGACGTCAGCGGGCTCTTCAGGGGGTTGATTTGGAGGAAGTGGGGGGAAAAAGGAAAAAGAGCACAGTGGAGTGGAGTGGGCCTTGTGAATGGATAGGGGTGAATCACTCTGCCAGAAGTAGGTCAACCTAGGAGGGTGCTGGATTTCCCCCTGGCTATAAGTCTCTGTTCTCCCAACACACACGCACTGAGAGAGAGGAGGAGAGGCATGAAGAAGGGGGGAGACTTGTAGGAAAGGGGGAGGATCAGGGAGAGTAGGAGGAGCTCTGGCAGGAGGTGTGTTGGCCTCTGGGTGTGTTCTGTATTAGATGTCACATGTGAGGCTCATAGTGTGACACGGAGGAGCAGAAGCATGCCGCTCGTATGTTGAATCAAATGTAAATCATGTCAGAGTGATCGTGACACATCTGATCGTAAAGGCACTTCAAAGCCTGAAACATGGCAGGTGAAAATCATCATCTCAGCTTCTGTTAGCAGAGTTTGTGCCTCTGATCTGATACATATGAGAGGAGACATTCATATACAACAGGTTAAATTTAGTAGTTGTTGCATGGAGGCTGTATATTCTGTAAAATTAATATAACCACAGGAAATAATTGAGTTCAGGCTCCGGTATTTGTATCTTTGTTCAGTACATCCAGTAATGTGTGACCCAGGGTTGATCTTCAGTGAAGTTAAGATAGGTCAGTGGTTAAACTTTAGGGAACTTCAGGTCAATAGACTGTCAGTCCCATTACTGAGTAGACAAAATCTGTGGGAAGCTTGTCTTTGCTGCACTAGATTTTCTTTCTGACTGAGGGAAGAGGAGTGAACATCAGTCAGAAAAACTCCAGATGAAAGAGGATTGATTTTTCATTTCTAACCTCTCCATAAAGGTTGTCGTTAGGTCTCTTGAGCTGTTTGAATCACTTCTTGAAATCCATGTTTACAATCTGGATTCCTGTCTCAATTGTAAGGTCTTTATTTTTAAACATTTCTATTATTTTTGAGCTATACTTGCATAGCCAGACTAGTTTTCTCCAGCACCGTGACAGCACTGGAAAAAGGTCTGACTGACCCCATCATAATTCCACACTAAGGGAAAACATACGCCCTCACAATCTTTTTGTTTTTGGTGGAACATTTGCACGTGGGGAGGTCATCCACTAGTCAGAAGATCGACAGTTTAATCCCTAGCTCGAAGTATCCTTGGGCAAGATACTGAACCCCGAATTGCTCCTGATGGCCGTTCCGTCGGTGTGAGAGTGGGTGTGAATGGTTACTGAGTAGCAGGTGGCGCCATGTATCGTGGCCTCAACCACTAGTGTGTGACTCTGTGTATGAATGGATGAAAGTGACATGTAATGTTGAAGCACTTTGAGGTGTTGGAAGACCAGAAAAGCACTCTACAAGTGCAGGGCCATTTTCTATTTACTGTCTGAAATAGGCGGCCAATGACAGGTTTATACCCACAGTCTACATCCTGTCAGCCAGACTGTTTTTCTCCTAATAATCTATTGTTGTAATGGTTTGTAATTTTCTTTTTTCTTTTTTACCTAATCATTATTATTATTATTATTATTATTATTATTATTTGTAAACCTTTATTAACCAGGTTTGTCCCACTGAGTTCAAAGATCTCCTTACAAAGAGACCTGGCCAAGAATAGCTGCAACACAGAGTTTCAACAATTAACATAAAGCACATATTAAGTGACATTAACATGGTCAGATTAAATATTTGCACACTTCCAGCCTGAACTGAAAAGTGTCTGCACAAATCAAATCACTGTTTTAATCAAGATCAAACTTTACTCACTAGTGGGCCGTGGACAACGACAGACAGGCTTAGTTGAATTTCCAGGGCCTTTTAAAAGGGCCATGAGGGACTTGCCCAGCACAGCTGCTTGGAAACTCCACAGAGCAGCTGTCACCCAGTTCCACATACTGGTTGTATTGTTCTAACCTGTCTGCGTCTGCTGTTTTGTCTTGTTCACAGGGGCATATTGCCTGTCAGTGCTGGATTACGATAACACCAAAGGGCTGAATGTTAAACATTACAAGATCAGGAAGCTGGACAGCGGAGGTTTCTACATCACCTCCCGCACCCAGTTCACAAGCCTGCAGCAGCTAGTCTTCCACTACCGCAGTGAGTGCTCACACACATCTGTTAACCTTTTACAACACTGTTGCCTCCTCTTACCTGCCCGTTCCCTCTTTCAGAGCACTCTGATGGGCTGTGCCACGCTCTGTCAGATGTGTGTCCTGTGGCCAAACCTCAGACCCAGGGACTGGCCAGGGATGCCTGGGAGATCCCCAGAGAGTCCCTCCGCCTCGACCTTAAACTGGGACAGGGCTGCTTTGGAGAGGTCTGGATGGGTAAGTGATATGCACCACTTCTTTTTAGTGGAACTGATTGAATTCCTCTCACACTGTGCTTGATGGACAGGTTATACACTGAATATTCAAAATATGACGATCAGTCTCTCTTTTCTTGAAGTGCACTGACCGGATGCATCCTTCAAAAAGCTATTATAGCTAATTAATTTATTCTGAAAGGAATATTTTGACGTTTGGGGAATATGCTTATTTGCTTCCCAGTGTTGGATGAGGAGACTGATATCAGTCCGATGTCCTGCTTTGAAATATCAGGCTACAATTAGCAGCTAGTTAGCTTAGTTTAGCACAAATGCTGGAAAGGAGAAACGGCTAGCCTGGCTCCAATAGTACCAGCACCCTTTTAGCTCATAACCCAGCACATAACCTTCTATTAAACAACCTTCTGTTTCTGTACAGATTAAACTAACAAGATATAATGTCTTATTACTGAGCTTACAGGTGCTGGTAGATGGATCTGTTACCTTTGGACAAAGCCAGGCTCGCTGTCTCTCCCTGTTTTCAGTCTTTATGCTAAGCTAAGCTAACAGGCTACTGATTTTATGAATGGACGGATACAAGAGTGACATTGATCTACTCATCTAGCCCTCAGCAAGACAGACGATAAGCCCTAAAGTCAACATTACTGCATGTTAAGAGGAGATTTAGTTCTTTCTACAAAAAGTTTTACAGTGATGTTATTCTTCTGTGTTTTCCGACAGGCACATGGAACGGTACAACACGGGTAGCCATTAAGACCCTAAAGCCTGGCACTATGTCTCCAGAGGCCTTTCTTCAGGAAGCACAGGTCATGAAGAAGCTGAGGCACGAGAAGCTGGTCCAGCTGTACGCCGTTGTGTCTGAGGAGCCGATCTACATTGTGACAGAATACATGAGCCAAGGTAAAACAGGATGCAGACTGTAACAAGTGCTGGGTATCAAACTTCAGTCTTTTTTTTTGGCACTGACTGAAATGCCTCTGTAGAGTACTGTTAACCATCAAATACTGGTTGATATTTCTCAAAATAAGATATGATTAAATGATTGTTTTGGCACTGAAATACAGGTGTTGTATCGCCATTAGTATCGTAACATCTCTAACAATACACATATTGGTGTGCTTACAAAGACACCTAGATCGTAGCTTGCTCTTTAAGGTTTACACATACAGTAAAACGGAAAACTGGTTATGTATTTGGTGGTTATCTTTCATTTGATGCATTATGTTTTATCTTTCACTCACAGGTAGCTTACTGGACTTCCTTAAAGGGGACGCAGGAAAGATGCTTCGTCTGCCTCAGCTAGTAGACATGGCCGCTCAGGTAAAATCACTTACAGATCCGCCACATTAAAAACTGCACAACATGCTGTATTTATTTTAAAATCCCCGTCCTCTCTCTGTCATTTCCTCCAGATTGCAGCAGGCATGGCGTATGTGGAGAGGATGAACTACGTCCACAGAGACCTGCGCGCTGCCAACATCCTGGTGGGAGACAACCTGGTGTGTAAAGTGGCCGACTTTGGCCTGGCAAGACTCATTGAAGACAACGAGTACACTGCGAGACAGGGTGAGTCCACACTTACTTTTTACACTACATGTTAGTATAGATTTTTTAACACACTCGTAACTCTTTTTTATTTTTTTTAATTGTCATGTTTCCTCAGGAGCAAAGTTCCCAATCAAGTGGACGGCACCAGAGGCAGCTCTGTACGGTCGTTTCACCATCAAGTCAGATGTCTGGTCCTTTGGTGTGCTGCTCACAGAGCTGGCAACTAAAGGCAGAGTCCCCTATCCAGGTAAAGACTCGCATAATTATCACCTGAACAATTCCCCCTTTAAACAAGTGTTTCTTTAACAATATGTCCTCAAGCAATAATCATTCTAGATGATAAGAGCTGAAACAATTAGACGATCAAGTGACTGAAATTTAATCGAACTATTTTGATACTTGAATAATTGGTTAAGCCATTTTTAGGCAAAAATATCTCAATCCATCTTCTCAAATGTGACGATTTGGTGCTTTTTCTTGTTGTATGTGACTGTAAACGGAAAATCTTTGGGTTTCTGACCCCTTTTAACAATACAGACTACACAAAAATGATCATCCCATTAATCAGTTATGAAGAATATCATTTGTTGTACCTCCTAAAAATGCTGAAACTATAGAGTGGTTCCATGACACCAACACATACAGGTGCTTTGCAAAACGTTGAGGCTGCGCCCCCTTTTGGAGGATAAAAAGCCGATGATCATATTGATGTCAGCGCAGTCTGATATGTGTTTGGATTACAATTTTAATATCTCTGTATGCTTTTATTTCTTGTTAAACAAACGTTTGTTTTATTAAACTGTTTGTGACCTCGCCTGAACCTGAGCATTTGGGATCCCTTAATTAAATTAAGAGAGATCCATCATGTCCTGTCAGTCTTCATCTGTCCAAGTGGATCAGTGACCAAACACAGTGGCCGGATATTGATTATCTGGTCATTTATATTTGATTCAATCACCAGCTATCATTAGGCTGAGAGTTGTCTGTAAATAAGCAACCTATCAATAGCCAACTAGGCTGAGACGACAGTCAGATGCTGCTATGCTGTATGACTGTACTGCAGCAGCCTCCCACTCAAGCCAACATTAGATATCCATCAGTAGTAACTGTCACCAGTGTCATTAAGAGATTTACCACACTGACAGTGAATATTCACGTACATCATGTGCCTAAAATCTCTGGGAAAGCCCTGGTTCACCTGCTAGATGACAGATGACAACCCCTCATCTTACATTCCCAAAAAGGGGATATAGAGTTGGCGATGATGCAATATAGGTCTGGTCTAAAGCTTGGAGCTAAAGCCTGAGCTGCTACCTTTTATCCTTTTCACAACATAACGTGGATTTATTGTTGATGGAGCGAACTACACAGCATAATTAATTTAAACTGAAATTTTGAGACGTGTTTTAACCTCCCCTGCGTGTACTGTTGGCTGGGTTGTTTCCGTTTAAGTGGAACACTGTATTGACGATCTGATGTATTATTTAATATTTTAGGAATTTAAGTAATAAAGGATTGTGTTAATGACTTGTTCATATCTGTTCCCTAAATCTAACTTCCTGTCTCCTCTCGGCAGGTATGGTAAACCGCGAGGTGCTGGACCAGGTGGAGCGCGGCTACAGGATGCCCTGCCCCGCAGAGTGCCCCAGTTCCTTGCACGAGCTCATGCTCTCCTGCTGGAGGAAGGACCCCGAAGAGAGGCCTACGTTCGAGTACCTGCAGGGCTTCCTAGAGGACTACTTCACCTCCACAGAACCCCAGTATCAGCCTGGGGAAAACCTATAGAACCACACACTGAACCGAAACCTGGGGGAGAACCTCAACACAGAGCGATCTGCACTAACCGACCTCAGAGGAGCACCTGTGGGAGGATCTGAGCCTGTGAAAGTAATCTGGGAGGAACTTGAGATTCTTCTGTGGAAGTGAAACCGAAACCTGCAGAAGTCCCATCATGTGCCATAAAGAAACTGCTACAGAAGAACCTGAAGAACCTCCTCTCCGTGAGCACTCACTGTTTACTGAAGGTTTTCCTGCAGGAGTGAGGTGCAAGACTGTGAAGGAGAACTGGTGGACAGACTCTGGCTCTGATCTGATGATTTTTGAGTGGTGCGACTAATGTGGGAGGAACCGAATCAGGATCTACAGACGGAGCGAGCGGGAAAAGAATAAAGCTCCTGTCGAAGAGAGAAGGTCAAGGGAGGATATTTCGGGCATGAGCTGTTTAGCGAAACCTCCCTCTTTCCCTCTTCTGTCTTGTCTCTTTACCCTCACCTGGTACCTTTTCCGCCCACAGAAGAGCACTGCCACTGTGGCTCAGGTGCCAAAGGAAAGTCTGTCTCTCTTAACGTCCTTTATCTCCCTTCTGCCTCTCTCCTCTCTTTTCTCTATTTCTGTCAGACTTTCAGTATCTCCCTCCAGTTTTTCTCAAGTGCTGCTTCTTCAAAGTGTCTCCAAATAACTCAGCTCTGGAACTCTACTTTGCATCTTTATTTATGTTTACTTGGACAATATGCGTCCTGTGGTTTAAGGTTTTCGTTCAGTGGCAGACAAAAAAAATTTCTCTTGATTTTTTTTTTTTTTTTTTTTTTTTTGTGATTATCAATAGGCAAGGTTGTTAGAACCACTGTCATGGTAGTGCCAGGGTAAATGTACTCAACAGGCAGGTTCTGTAACATTAAAAATTAGGTCAGTTGAATTCAAATTTGAGGCCTTTCTCTCTCTCGTTTAAACTCTCCTTTTCTGTTCAAGCTGTGTTTCTCCTGAACGGCCGCAGCGGCCAGCTGGATCCAACCTCGACAATTAAAAATGATTTTGATGCAGGTAGCGTTTGAATGCTTGTTTTTCTGATTGACCTTGATTTAACTGGAAAGTCAGATTTGAAAATAATCAGCACTGTTACGGTGGCACTAAAGAGCAGTTTCAATAGTTATCAGCTCATTTCCTCAGAGGCATAAATGGGCTATCTTTCATCAAACATTTATGTGACCTACTAAGAGGCTACCAAACCAATCATATTACTGTTTAATATTCAACTCAGCTCAAGACGGGGAAAACCCAGAGTATAAAAGCCTACGTTGTTGTGTGCCAAACTAATCACATTTCTTTACTGCTGTCCATGTATATAATGTTTTATTATCAAGGGGCTAACGTGGGGGGTTTAGTTCTTAAACTTTAAATAAAACTGCACCATTTCCCCAGTAAACGCCATGTCAGTGAGTAAACTGGACAGATACACCTGTTGAAGGTATACTATGCAGGATTGTCGGCTACTGTTTGAGAAAGTTAAAAGCCAACCCCAGAATTACTCTTGTTCGGAATTTCACCTCGTTATATTTGTGGTTTTTCAACATTTTTTCTCTTGGATGCCTGCTGCTTATGGTCTTGCATCTGGTCGCCACCTTTTTAGAAATCCCCAACCTCACCTGAATGCTGTTGGGGTACACCAAGCCCCCAGGAACAGCACCAGGCTTTGAAGCCAATTTTACATAGTGGCCAAATGTGGAATTACAACGTCTTGTTCTGTCACGTGATGCCACTGGGCCCCAAAAAGACCTTTTCCATGGACTTACATTGTAAAAGGGACGCTTTTAAATCACTGGATACATCTTTTTGAGCGTCACAACCATTTTGAAATGACTAACTATCAGGATTTGATTCATTTGGTCCAGTAATATTTCAAAAGTCAAGAAGAGTCACACAAATCATTTCATCCCCAATCAAGTTACCTTATTGCTAAACCAGAAGTTAGCCACTCTGCCACAGAAAGTCTTGTGCACTTGCTCTATGACCCCATGGACGGATTACTGACCTACCAGGCAGAGGCCTAGGGGTCCAAAGTGTCAGGGGCACCTTGGCCTTTTTGTGCAAAATGTCAAATTAACACGTACCGACCAGGAGGAAACTCAGCATGGCCACAGAGAGACACAAACCTACGAAAAGATGCATAACGACCATAAAGAGACGCAAAACCACCCATAAGTCTGTGTGTCTTGCTCCTCTGTAGGAGAGGTGGTGGGGCTCTCTGCATATTTGTGCCCAGAGGCCCATTGTCTTATAATCCGCCCATGTATGGGCCCCATGATGCAGAAGTTCCAGGTAATTTCATACTGAGGAAATAAAACTTTTGTGGCTACATGTGCCACTGAGCAACTTTCATAGGAATGCGTGGGCTCCTGCCTGTACGCTGCCAACGCTGTATCCAGTTCTCTTTAGACATCCATGGGGTACACACCCGTAAAAGTCCCGAACACAGAAAGAATAAAGACAATAGAGGCAGAAGGCAGAGTCTCTGCAGAAAAACACACCGCCACACACTTCCAGTGGTTCATAAGTGATGTTTAAGAGGGATTACTTCTGTGTGAGTCTTATATGTTTTTTAGAAAAACCCTGCATAGTATATCTTTAAGGCTTCATTCACTTCACAGCTGTTGTGTCCATAAAAATATGCAACCAGGCGGCCCTAATGAAACTGTAAAACTCTAATCAGGTAACCCTAATGAAACTGTGTTTATGACTTAATATAGGAGTTGATTTTGAAACCAGTTAGCATGCTTTTGTGCTGTTCTTCTCTTGACCATTGGCTGGGTTTGTATTTATGCTGTACTGTACATCAACATGTGTATGTTTACTTTGCTCAAGGTTCAGGGGGAGGCGAGGGGATCATGAAAACAGACTTCTGAACATTTGTGCCATCAACCTATAATTATTTCTTTGATTATATCTTACCCACTGCTGCCAGCTCTCACTGTCATACTGTACATACTGTAGCTCCTTAGGGTCGGTTTTGTATCATGTAAGCCACTTTTAAATGGCAGATATTTATGTTGGGTGTCACACATTTCACAGTGGTTTAGTTTATGATGTAGTCGATGCAGCAACAGTAGATATAAAGTTATAGATTGTTGCCAACAAATACTATGAAATCAGTTCTCAAAATATGAGCCATGCAGCAATAAGATTCCTTCTAAAAACCATGAAATAATAAATATCCAGAGATGATGAATCCTGACGGCTAATTGAATCAATAATATGGACGATTCTGAAACCATGATGAAAACGGAGTTTGGGTTGTGATATGAAAAATGAGGTCAAAGATGTAAATAGTATCTTAAACAAATGACTGTGACTATCATGTAATTTGTTTTTGTATAGTTTTTCTTTAATTGCACCTCCATGTCGAGGTTTTTACAGTGACGCACGCCTGCTCCCAAAATGTTTTAATAATAAGATGCTACTGTAAATGGGGCTTGAGGAATGTTTTTAATTTTGGATTTATCGCATCTGCATAAGACAATTTAAAATTGGGCTCGATATATATATTTCCGAGAACATGCTATCAGTGCTTTCCTCTTTAAGAATTGGAAATCCCCAGGTTGTTCTGACGCACTGAGCCGCCTCTAAGTCACTGGGACAATGTGGAAGTTGATGGGCTCATGACACGTATGAGTAATGCCAAGGTCTGATTGGATTTTCTGTGCCATATTAAAGAAGAAGTGTCTCTGTCTCTCTTTTTTTTATGTTTTACTTTTTTATAAATCTATGCAGTTTTGGTCTGGCATTCCTGCAACTTCACGGCCATTTTGTTCTAAAGTCAAAAATCATAAACAGAAGGTGTGAGCATTTTGTAAGGACTTCTCTTTTTTTTGTTTCTGATGTAACAGGATTGAAATGGGTATCGTGCCACTTTATGTTGATCTTTAAATGTGCAATAAATTATATTTCAAATGTGTTTTGATAAGAGTGTGTGCTGGTGTGTGTGCTGTCCTTTGACCGATAAATAAATATCATGCTGTTTGGGCGTGACTCACTGACTTCTCCACAAAGTGATGAGCATGCTGCACCACAAGCCAAGTGTTTAGGGAAGTGAGCATGTGATGTGGGGGGCATCAGGTCACATTGTCAGAATTTGTGGTACACGTAGGAGGAGTAAATATACTTCAATGAATTCAATGAAGTGGAACAAAAAAAACAGAATTTTCCTTTGATATTTTTGGTGAAATATGGAGGACATACTATACTATGACTTTTTTGGGGAAATTTTGACTACTCTTGACTTTTTTGGTGAACTTTTGACTACTATGACTTTTTGGGTGAGCTTTGGACGACACACTATACTATGACATTTCACCAGAAAACTCATAGTATGTCATGAAAATTTCTTTAAAATTATTATTATTATTATTATTAAAATTATTAACAAAAATGTCCTAAGATAGTATGACAATTTGACCCCTACAAAAAGACATAGTATAGTTTGTCGTCTAAACTTCATGAACAAAATCATAGCATAGCATGTCATCAAAACTTTCCCAAAAATGTCATAGTATAATATGTCATAACAATTTGACACAAAAAGAGCCATAGTATAGTATACGGTCAAAATTTCACCAGAAAAGTCAAAGTATAGTATGATGTCAAAAATATGATAAAATAGTCATAGTATAGTATGTCGTCCAAAATGTGATAAAAAAGTCATAGTGTAGTATGTCGTCCAAAATATGATAAAAAAGTCAT
>NC_065529.1:36983193-37159974 GCF_006386435.1 Epinephelus moara | reverse complement strand
ATAGTATAGTATGACGTCCAAAATATGATAAAAAGGTCATAGTATAGTAAGTCGTCAAAAATATGATAAAATGTTGCTTGGGATCAAACCTAGACGAGCTTTAAAAGTGATCAGTAATATCTTAAAATCAATATTAAAATGCACAGAAAGTGAATGGAGAGAAGCAGGTTAGGGATGATGTGATGTGATGTCTAGTTCCAGCTCAAATGCATAAATGTTAAGACAATCGATGCTTTTCATTATGCTAACATGTCCCCTCGCTTTTGCCACCTGCGTCTCTTCCTCGCTTCTTAGCTCCTCCCAGCAAGGATGTTAGAGAGGGTGTGTTTCATTATGCAAACTTGCTTGCTTCCTCACATCCTCTCTCCTCCCACGACCCGGATGTCATTTCCCTTTCACCGTCATGGAGAATCTTTCAATTCCCTAAATGGCGCGATGAGAAGATGAGGCGAGAGGAGGCTTCTGGACCAGCTTAAACCAAGTGTATCCTATGTGTCTCTTCTTTGCATCTCTTTCACATCTCCGCTGGGAGGAGCTGAGACGTAAGTAACATACCCAAGAGACATTGGCATAATGAACAGCACCCAGAGAGAAGCGAGGAAGAGGAGGAGGAGCCAAAGCTGCCAAATGAGAAATCCTGAGTTTCATAGCATCAGTCTTAAGTGACGTCAGTCACTGTGCCACATGTGGAGGTGCTGCATTTATACGTCACCACTTCATAAAACACCTCCTTTTTCCTTGTCTCCTCAAGGTGCATTCAAAGGATTAGAAGGAGGACAGAGGACAAGAGGAAGCATAACTCTGCACAATGATAAGCACCCAGTATCAGCTGAAGTGGAAACTGGAGTGAATTAATTTTAAACAGTGAAAGTTGTGGGAGTGAGAGGACCTGATGTTGTTCTGTGATGAAAACCTGAGACCTGAAAGTAGATGAAGTGTCAGGTGTCACTGAGCATGTGATGTGAGGGCTTTTTGCTATTGTTAGATATTTTTGTCGACTCTGTTTTCACATCAGATTCAAAGCAAACCGTAATAGACAGACGAAAAATGAGCTGTTGAAGTTTTGTTTTACATAAGTTTTTTCTTCTTAAATGCACAACAGAGAGCACAATTCATGGATCCAGAGGCATAGGGGCCGAGCCGCTGAAGGCTCTGGACCCCATGGTGGTCAGGCGGGCTGGAGGGACAGTGAGGCTGATTGAGGAGGGGGATCTGAGAGTCACACTGCACACAAGCATGTGCCCATATATTTATAAGACTCCATTACTATAACAATAACATTGCAGTGAACATTAAAGCATGTGCTATTCCACATCTATCCCACACCCGGCAAACAAAGTGCGCCACAAAAAAGGCTCCCCTTCTAAAACATAACTCAGATTTTTTTCATCATCCAGCCAAAGAAACTGATATAAATAGAGGTCATTTATATAAAAGTACATCCTTTATGACTCCATATAGAGGACAGTAAAACATAAAATAAACCTCATTCTCAATTTTACCTGTTACACAACAGTCTGTGTAGTTACTTTGCTGATTCAAAGTGATCATACAAAGCTTTATTAACAAATAAAACATGTTATTGTAGATTAAATTACACAGCACTACACAGTACTGCATCCACTGCTGCATGCAGGTTGAAGGTCAGGTTCAGGTCATGTCTGGGTGTGACAGTCAAGCTTCACTCAGAGCGGCTGTTTTTGTCCACATGGGGGCAGTATTTGTCAGGAGGATCAAGGACACTGGGTGGACGAGGAGCTGCAGGACACACTGAGCAGCAGCAGCAGCAGCAGCAGATTGTGACCCACCTGCTGCGGTGCCCCCCACTAAACAGCATTAACCTTTGGTGGTCATTCGTAGAGGACGTGATGGATGACGCCCAGTGACACTTCTTTTTTCACATGATCTCACATATGGCACTGTACTGTAATGTATGTGGAGCCCGCACTGACACACTGTTCACCTTTTCTCCCTCGTTTGCTTTATGTCAAAGTCCTCTGAAAGTAGCTGCAGCTGTTAATTGATTACAGATGAGCTCTCCTGTTATTGGCTTGGATCAGCGGCCACAGTGAGCCAATCGGCAGCTGACGTTTCCCCACTAATGAGCAGCTACTCTTTCCTGCGGCTTTGTGCTCTGCTGTGATTAGAAGCAAAAATATATCAGTTGATAAAGTGCTTCATTTCCAACACACAGTATATCTGCGTGTGTGTGTGTGTGTGTGTAACTGGCTGTTGTTTTTCCCATCTGCTGAGCCGTAGTGCGAGTCATTTATCTCAGTTATCCAGACAGTGTCAGAGCTCCATCTGTGAAAACAGTAAACACACTGACTCACACTCTCTAAGTGACTGCCATTGATACCAGACAAGAAAGCACTGCAGATACACACAGGGATATAGCATGTCTGCACACACACACATACACACACACACACACACACACACACACACACACACACACACACACACACACACTGGGCTACAGTTACTGTTTGTTTTCATCTCATTACAGTGACAGGAGCATGGCATACCCTGAAGAGAAGCTGGATAATAGTGGTGTTTTGTTTTTCTTTTTTTTCCTCCTCCGCTAATGGTTCAGGTTGACAGCTCCTTTAAATGATTCCTGCATTTTCTGCGTACAGTAAGTGTACATGAAGACATTAAAAACTCCTGTTGTTGTAAGATGATCCATTATAGTGAAATTATGTGTCAATCATCTTCAAAAAAAAATGTGTTTCTCTCAACGTTGCCCGTAGTTTATATTGACACCATAAAATGTTATGTGAAAAATACAATGAAAATCATGTATAAAAATATAATTAAATACAACTTGACTGATCTTTTGTCCGATATCTGCCTTCAGAAATATCTGGAAGAAACAAACGAGCAGATTATCTGATGGTTTTAGTAACACCAGCATTAACTTTTAAAACTCTTGCTGGACAAAGTGTAATATTTTGTAATATATTAAAGCCTGGAGTCTCAGGAGTCTGCACTCATTGGATCAAAGGACACAACTTTATAACTCTGCTACAGTAAAAACACTGCACTTAGTACATATTTAAGGTGCTTTTATTTTACTTGACTACTTCTATTTCCTTCTACTTTACACCTCTGCTCCTCTACATTTGTGAAATTGTTTTTTCATGCCACATCGGCAGCTGTAGTTACTTTTCTGATTAGGATTTTTTTAGGGTGGCAGAAGTTCAGTCCATAGGGTTCAAGTCTCCATCCGGCTAGAGGGGTGCCGATTTGCCACCTGGGCACTGCCGAGATGTCCTTGAGCAAGGGACCGAAATCCCAACTGCTTGGCAGCCCCCTCACCCTGATATCTCCCCATGTAAATGCATCAATGACAATAAACCAAAAATATAAAAACACACCATTTTATGTTCGTGCTGTTGCTAGTTATTCTGTACTTTTATTTCAATCATTTGGATTGCAGGACTTTTAAATGTCATGTCATGTCATTTCTGTAATGTGGCCTTTCTTCTTTTACTTAAAGGAGTATTTTACCCCCAAACTGATCATTTGTATATTAGTCACTCACCTAGTGTTGCACTGAATTTGGAAAGAAAACTTTATTTTTCTCGCTGCCTCTACAGTGAGCAAAGAATCCAATAACAGAGAAAATTCTTGATAGGTTGGAGTAAAAAGGGACCATGTTTGACAATATTCATTCATTCATTACCCGTAACCGCTTATCTCATTTAAGGGTCACGGAGGGGCTGGAGCCTATCCCCGCTGACATTGGGTGAGAGGTAGGGTACACCCTGGACTATCAAAGGGCTGACAAATAAAGACAGACAACTATTCACATGGGCAATTTAGAGTCACCAATTTGCCTAAATTCCAAAACAACTCCACACAGAAAGGCCCCAGACGGCTGGCAGGTTCAAACCTTTCTACATTGGCGAAGGCTGCTTTGTCTCTGATTGGCTGACCCTGATATTCTTACCCTAACCTTAACCAATCTATCCTCATACCTACGCCTAACCAGCCTAGCCGACAAAAGCAAGAAGTACTAGCCAATCAGAGGCAGAGTGAGGAGAGTCAAGCCTTCACCATAGTGGAGAGGTCCAATGGTATTATTCTGTCTAATAATCAGCCATGTGTTTCTGTTTGGGAGAGTGCCATTGATGGGTGCTTATTTTTGGGATAACAGGCTGTCATTCAAATGGGCTTTGGGTCCAGTGGGACATTTTTCGGACAACTGTGGCTTCAGAATTATCTGCCAAACAATTGGCAGTCCCCAAACAAAATCCCATAAAACGTCATTTCATCAAGAGTGTTTGTCATTTTTGGATTACTCGTTTGCTTTGGAGGCGTGTCAAAAAAACAAAGGTTTCTTCCTGAATTAAATGTCATATTAGGGGAGTTACTGATATACAAATGAGTATTTCAGGGTGAAGTATCCTCAAAGTAAATTATCTAAATATTTCTTTGACTTGTCTTTGATGTAAATAAGACCTGTCTCTTTAACTCAACCACTGCTGCTGCTGCCTCAGGTAAAAGATGCCACACTGCCTTGGCTGGTATATAAACAAGAATAACTACCATCTATTTTTCATACATTTTTAACTGTAACGCTATCTGTTTTAAAAATAAATCACTTTCGCTACCTTTTCACTTTGCTCTCTTCATCTTTGCCTCCTAATTCTTCCTCCTCTTCCTTCTCCTGTCTCTCTTTGCACACTTAGATATTCTGTTTGAAGGTGAGACTTACTCCAAGAGCTGAAAACTGACCCACATGTTCTCCATCATCAACTGACTTCAAACACAAGGGGGAAGATCACTCAGCTACGTGTACGTACAATCCATTGAGTTTCCTCTGTGCTTGACTGCTCTTAATGACTCTCACAGACTCTGATGGATACACAGTGTGCAGCTCGAAAAAAGAGATTCTTTTTGATATCAGAGGATGAACAGGTGTGCAGACAGCCCCCAAAACTTTAATCAGTCTTCCTTTGTTGTGAAGAGACGTGCTGTGTTGACAGAGCTGTTTGGAGACCAACCTGCATGACTGCTTACAAGCTGCCTGCCAAGCTGCCGCAGGTTATGGAGCTCACTGTAGCAGGAAGTTGCACCCTGTAGCTATTACTGATATCAGTCGCCTTGGCAGGAGCAATTACGCCGGCGGCTCAGTTCTGACTTGCCAGTGAGAGCTGCGCTGGGACAGTTTTGATACGCATGAAAACCTGTGAACATCTTCAAGAGACCTGAAAATATGCCCCAAGTTTTTCCTCTGTTTTGATGTCAGACCCAGCAGAGGATTTAATCTCTTTTCAGTGGGAGATGTATTGTGGCGTTATCTCACACCTTTTCATTACCTTTCATTGGGTTGCTTTTAGAGGTTTTAGGTCCCGGATGAGATAAATGTTTGTAGTAATCTGTTTGCAGGGTTGCCAGGCAAATTTGTCTGTTTTTATATCTTGGTATTCTTTGCGGCATGTTTGTGGTATTACAGCATACAGGAGATGGATTTATGCACACACATCCCATCAACACTCCCTCCTTTCTTCCCCTTTTTTAAGCCGTGCTAACAGCTTATCTAGAGATGCCAATATCGGTCAGTCGACTCACCACTGGAATATCTCAGCATTTAAAAGAAAGCTTGCCATGAAATTCCTGTACAGACAGTCATAGCATCCAGGGGAGGAACCCTAATGCTTTTGATGACCCTTTGACTTTTCATCTTGCACCACCACAAGGTTGACATTTGTGGTTTACAGTGAAATGTCTCAGCAACTGTTGGATAGATTGGACACACAGTCATATCTCCCTCAGGAGGAACTCTTTAACCTTTTATTTATCACCAACATCAAGTCAAAATTTCCCATTGCTTTATGACTACATACTCACAAAACTAATGACATTCCCATCGGCCTCAGCTGTACTTGTGTTTACTGCTAACTGTCAAATGTTAGCATGATAACACACGAAACTAAGAAGGTGAACATAGTGAACAATATACCTGCTAAACATCAGTAGTTAAGATCTTCGCAGGCCATGTTTGTATTTTCCATCCGACACTGTTGCACGTTTAAAAATAAACATGACCTCATGAAGCTCCAAAACTTTCATCCATCATTAAAATAATTTCGAAACAGGTTCAATTTTCTGTGTAGTGTTGTCATGTGACAGCATGCTGACTTTAGCACTTAGTTTGAGGCATTGCTTGTCTAAGTTCAGCCTCACAGAGCCACTAGTGTTGCTTTAAAGGCCCTGACACATCAGCCGACAGTTGGCCATTGGCCACCAAGCATCTGTCACCCTAGTCCTCCAGTGTGTCCCGTACTGTTGCCCCTCGTCAGCCCCTGTCAGCTTTTTTTTTTGCCTGATTCAGCATGTTAAATCGGCGACAGCAGAACCTGCTGGTGAATGAAATCCCTCTGATTGGCAGCTCAGCTCAGCGCAGGAGAAGAGACACAGAAGTGAGGAAAGTAAACAAAAAGCCATCTTATGCAACAAACTTGTTACATAAGGTACTTTTTTTTCCTTTAGCTACTGAGCTTTTTAGCAGAAATGTTTGTGATAGTTTCTGTTATTGTTCACTGGCGCCCAGTAAATGCTTCGTTCTAGTGGCTAACTAGCATCAAGACAGTCTTCTGATTTCCCTTTTTAAATGACGAATACAGATGACCACCGTCTGCTGGTGTTGTGAGTTACTTCTTCTCACACAGGCGCAGAATACTGGCCATCGGCTGTGGTCTTTGCATTGTGTTCATGTGCAACTTTTTGGCCAAGACATGGCCACATGATGTGATGCCACCAGGGGCACTTTGTCGCCGATAATCTCCTGAAGTCGGTTTGGTGTGTCTGGGCCTTAAGTCTTGTTTCTTTATATCTTTACTTGCTTTTCTGTCTTTGTTTCTTTCCAGCCTCTCTGTCCACTCCTCTCCCTGCTCATAAATCCTCCCTCCCTCTGTCAGCTCTCCTCCTCTTGCTAACACTTTGTCACATTGCTCATCTCCTCTCTCCCTCCTTTTTCCCCTCACTTATCACTGCACACACACTCTCCCTCTACCTGTCTCTTCCATATTTCTCTATCTCTCCCTCCCTTACTTTCCCTTCATTTTAACATCTTGCTGCTACATTCATGTTTCGGGCCTCATCCGCCTCTCGCCTGCTCCCTCCACTGTTATCCATCATCCTCTATTGGTCCATTCATCACGTAGCCAGGACGCTATTGGTCCATTCATCAACCAGCCAGCGGCCCCGCAGCTGCAGACAGCAACCAGCACACAGGCCCAGGAATGTATAGGCTCAGAGTTCGGTCCCTAATGTTGCACGGCACTTGAAGCTGTGCAGTAAGTATCATGGTAAATTTTCCCATAGGCAAGACTGTTTTGACTGATGCTATCATAAAGTACTCAGTGTTTCTGAAACAATAGTCTGATAAAGAAAGCAACTGTGAAACTCCAGTAGTTGTGATACTGCAGAGCCTGTTTTCATGTGTTACACGTGGCTGATGAGTTTGTCAGATAGACAGAACCTTCCATACGTGAAGCCAACATGAATGTGAATGTAACACTGGGTGGTGTGAATTTATCTGTAGGTATATCATGGCTGCCAAAAACACTTGTGATTGGCTGCCAGGCGTCTGTTAAAATCATATCACAGAGCACCTCACATATACTGTATGCTGCCTTCAGATCCAACCAGTGAGGTTGATTTTTTTTACATGCAGAATGGAAAACAGAATAAGCTCAGCATGCACGCTGTTTAAGTCACTGGTGTTAAGTGTTACTGTACGACTACCTGTTGTCTAAGTTGCAACTCTGCCTCATGACTCTCCTGCAACACCTTTTAAATAAGTGCTACAATTCACCCCTAATGACATATATTGTAAAATTAGATATACATACATACCAACACATTCTCACTGAACTTTCCATGTCCACATACCACGTGCAAGGTACCCTGGGTGCGTTGGTTGTTGACGTTCTGGGACACAGTGTCAAGTTCTGCCTGTTACATGCATTGTCTTTTTTCTAAATACACTTAAGCTTTCCCAGAAAATGCACCGTTTACATACAGCCTCTGTAAAAAGAAACACACTACATAGGTACAACACCATGAATTGATGTTTTTGTTCCCTCAACAACAAATGTACATGGTTTAGGGTTAGGGTTTGGCTTTACAGTCTTACAAGAAGTGAACACCAGCCTCCAAGGGGAAAGTCAGTGATTGCTGGACCCATCTACCACACCTCCCACCCACTCAAGTTGGACTTTCACTTTATTAACTTTCGTTCTTGTCCCGCTGACGTGAAAGGACAGCTTTTTTCGTCAGTGCCTGACACCAGAATTCACTGCCCAAGCGCCGGACTTTGTTTCGGTGTGAGAACAGGTTGTATACACAGTGTTGGGAAGGTTACTTTGGAAATGTAACAGGTTTCAGATTACTAGTTACTCTGTTATAATGCAATGATCAATGAAATTATTTTAATTACTTCATCAAAGTAATGTAACTCATTACATTTAATTACTTTGTGATTACTTCTCTAACAAATGTTTTAAACTGGGCAATAAAGCTTAAAAATGCCTGGATAAGAAAGAAAGGAGAAGCATACTTTTATTAGTTTCTCAAGGGGAAAGCCAATGTTTTCACCCTGTTGTTATTTTTCAGATTACACACACACAGGTCCAAAACACAAACACATGCACAAACAAGACCTATACACATGCATTAATGGAGAGATGTCAGAGTGAGGGGGCTGCCCATGAATAGGCACCCCAAGCAGTTAGGAGTTCGGTTCTGTGTTTTGTCCATACGGAGAATTTTCTGACCCTCCAGTTCCCAAGCCAAGTTGTCACAGACTGAGCTACTGCTGCCCCAAAAAGGCTTAGCCAAGAGAAGGCATTCCTGCACAGTGAAAAGATGCAAAGCAACAGAATGAATGTTAAATTCTATATATAAACTGTTTTTGCCAAAAACAGTACATTCAGATGTAACCCCTTTGTAATCACCAACATTAAATTACATATTTTTTCTCAGTAACTGTAACTAGTGTTGGGCAAGTTACTCTCAAAATGTTATATAGTGCATATTAGTAGATTATTACAGTTCATTTCAAATCCAGTGCTGCACAGGTCTGACCCATTCATGCATTCACGTACAGTGGTTATCACTTTGTATTAAAATCTCTACTTATTTAATAATAGCTTGATGATATAGATCAATTAAATAGTCTAGACCGTTTAGAATAAATGAATATCCTTGGGCACAGGGAGGGTCAGGCAGAGGAGCAAAATCTGATAACTATGATATACGGATAAATACTTGAGGGCCTATGATATGAAACACACACAATAAAAAAATATTGAGGTTAGCACAACAAATGTAATGGAATGCAATTAAGTCACTCTGACAAGCGCAAATTAATTCACCAGAGCTGGAAGATCCACCTGCTGGTCTGCTACAACAGCACTGAAGAGAGAGTGATGCATAACAACGGGACTCATTGCTGGCGTTGTTCTGCAGTTGTAGGGGATGTTAATGGAAACATATACAAAATGTACTAACATCACAGGCCAGATGTGTCGAATGGAAAAACACTGGACATGATAGTGCTCACAATCGCCAGCGGCACCCTTCTATAAGGTAGCGTGTAATTAATGACATGACAACACACAACAACCTTTGTGGGATGTTTTTTCTGGTGGTGCACCGGCGTAAGTGGATCAGTGTGGATAAATGAAAAATGAAAACAATAAACTGTTTATTTCGGGTGTCATGTCATGTTACATGACATTGTAAAGGTAATAATATTACCCGAAATCCTGTTGGTAACTGCTAAAACATAATATATTACTGTAATGCATTACGTTTGTACCTTTACTTTTGTGTTGAGGGTAACACGTTGCTTTTGTGTCAACATTTGAGAGCTCTTACACAAAAAATCTGAGTTAAAGATGCTGAGACAAAAAATGTTACAACCATCCCTGGTCTCCCCTGATAACAAAAGTTTTTTAATATGGTTCACTGGAAACCATCAAATCACCAACACACACACACACACACACACACACAAACACACACACACACACACTATTCTGACATGGACAGAAAGGCAGACCTCTGAATGAGGCACAGCTGCATTCCTCTGGTTACACATAAATGTTTGCACGTGCTGAGACCAAACACAAAAACACACACATGCTGGCACAGATACAGAGGTTCAGGGCCTTTTTGAGGCTACACACACACACACACACACACACACACACACACACACACACCTCTTAAAGCACGCACATACACTCACACACAAGATCATAAACTATTAGGGGACGTGGACAGGGTTCCTATAAGCTCCAGCCCGACCCAGTTTCATGTGCTACATATACACACACCTACACACACACATGTACACAATGTAAACTAGCCTGATATCTCCAGGTGATATTAATTAAAGCGTGAACATTTTTATGCATCTATTAACACCGCCGCTCTCACAGGACGCAGCTGTCTCTGACAAACTGGCTCATTTGCCAGTCGCTGTCCTCTCCTCGTTCTCACCAGCTAAACCTTCTGCCCCCCTGAGAGCGCAAACGAAACACTGACAGAGGAATACACACACACACACACACGCACACACACACACACGTCATTCTGGAAATTGGGTTTCATATCATCACCACCAGCTGAAAAGTTTATAACCTCCACATGACCTCATTTTGACGATTCTTATTATTTACCTTCAGTTGAAGCTGGTCGTCCCTGAAGGGCAGCAAAATTCTTTAACTCCAGAGTTTATTAAACATTTTCAAAACCAATTAGATTTTTTTTAACGTGTGGATGTGAAGCTAAAAACGGCTCATTTTTCTAGTATTTTAGGAAGCATATAATTTTCTTCCCCAATGACAAGTGATATGTTTCTCTGATTGTGAAATGGGGCCACAGCCGTCAACCCCATGAATGAAATATTAATATTTATAAAGTTTCAACTCTTGGTGATGGCCTCGAGTTTAAAGGGTCAGTTCGCCCAAATTACAAGAAGGCATATCCTCACTTATGTTTAGTGTATGTGTGGTGATGCATGTATCACACATTCTTCCTCACCAGATAGTCATTCAGGGGCTTTTTTCAGCACTCCATCTGCTGAGGAAGCTTGTATGATGTGTTTGAAAGCTGCAGATCAGCCACTAAATGGACGTCACAGTGAGGATGTTTTGTCAACTGCTGTCTCCAAGGTCAAGAATAATGTTTAAGACCAGCCCAGTCTACAGAACAAAATGCTGGCATTGTATATTTCAGCAAACCATGGATACGTAATGCCATTCCAATTTTCCAACAGCCCAAAAATCTGAAACTCCATTAGTCTAAAAAATGTCCCATTGGACCAAAAGACTGTTTCTTCGACAGCCCATTATCCCAAAAACAAACGCCCATTGCCCTGAAGGCTTTTCTCTGAAAATACAAAGTCCCTGCAGTTAGTTTCAGTTTCCCATCAGTGTGTTTCTCTGCGGCATCTAAGCCTCCAGATCCTGGTGTTTTTTATCGACTCATCCCTTCTCTTCCAGTGGCTTCTGTGCCACAAAAGATGCGCGTTTTGAGCCAAAACACAATCCTTTCCCGCTATAACTGAGTGGTTTTTGTGCCTAAACCTAACCACACCTTCACCACAGCATTGTTGAAAGTTTCGACAGAATGATGTACAAATGAAATGTATCTGTGATTTACAGAAACACACGATGCAAACTTTTTTTCCGGTGATTGGGTTGTCTAACTACAGGGAGTGTGTATATTTGGAAAATTGAGACTTCTGAGTAATGGGCACTTATTTTGGGGATAACTGGCTGTTGGAGAAATGGCCTTTTGGTGCAGTTGGCTATTTTTCGGACTAATAGGGCTTCTAAATTTTGGGCCGTCGGAACAATGGGCAGCCCCTGGATAGGTTACATTTGTATGTTTCATACATTTATGTTTCTAAAGTGACGTAGTTCTGATTATGTGCTTATGAGCTGAGTTTGTCATCGGGAGGTGGAGGGGATGACATATGGCAAGATGGCTGCTATGCTGCAGACCACTGTTCGAGACCTACAAACAAGAAAACCTGTTGTGTTTTAGCGACACATCAATGACAGTTCCAGCGGCGACTGTGCCACCAAAGCAAGGTATTTTAAGTCCTAACCCCAAACAAGTGGGGTTTTTTTGTGCCTAAACCTAACCACATGTTAACCATGGCATTGTTGGAACATAAAGTTTGGACAAAATGATGTACAAATGTAACGTATCCATGTCCATGTCAACATTTTTCCTGGCGATTGGGTTGTCTAACTGCAGGGAGAGTGTATTTAATGGGCATATCTTTTGGGGATAACTGGCTGTTGGAGAAATGGCATTTTGGTCCAGCGGGATATTTTTGGACTAACAGGGCTGCAGAACAATGGGCAGTCCCTGGATAGGTTACATTTGTATGTTTCATTTATATCATATTAATGTTTTTAGAATGACATAGTTCCGATTATGTGTTTATGAGCTGAGTTTGTCATTAGGAGGTGGAGGGGATGGCATACGGTAAGACGGCGAGACGTCTGCTAAGCCGCAGACCACTGTTCAAGACCAACAAACAACAAAACCGGTTGTGTTTTAGCGACACATGAACATTTCTAGTGACTACTGTGCCACCTATTTTAAGTCCTTCTGACCATAAAAAAGTGTTTTTGTGTGCCTAAACCTAACCATATGTTAACCCACAGCATTGTTGAAACATAAAATTTGAACATATCCACGACATAATGACATACAAATGTTACATATTAGTTTGCAGAAGTGTATAATGCCACTATTTATTGTGGCGACTGAGTTATTCAGTCTCAGGTTTTGGTTTTATTTTCCCTTTTTGAAAAAAAAAAAAGTGTCTCTGAGATTTCTGCCGTTGTTCTGTTCAGTAAATAGTCAACAGATGACTCATTCAGTTAATAATTACATTTAAAACATCTCTTTCTAGAATCATATTTTAGAGAATTCCCAGACCTCACTGAACAGTATTTCTGCTGAAGGAAAAACTCCCTACAACAAAATTGTCGATTGCGTGTTTTGTACTGCTCACAGCAATAAAAACTTTAATGAGCAGCAACATCTCTTTCCAGAAACAGTGTCCCTTGCTGCTTGAGATAATCCACTTTTGGGAGAAAGCAGAAAGCTTAAACTATCTGCATGGAAAAATACCATGGTAAAGTGACCCTTTAACACATGTGAAAAACGCTGTCTTATATAATTAATAGGTTGAACATTCTGAATGTGGTGACATATCAGGGTCAGTACTTTCTTCTGACACTTGGACAGAGTACAGAGTTTGTGCGTGCTCACTCCTGTGCTGTTGCTCTATAGTGACTGGATGTGATGGCATGTCTGTTCCTATACGGCAGCCCATATATCAGCCTGTGACCACACAGCCTCCAGTGGTGCGACAGGGCACAGCTGAGAGTCTGGTGCCAACGATAACAAGGGCCTCCTTCAGTGCCACGCACTCTCCTGCAGCGCCGCACCTGTCGCCATGCGTGTGCATGTGTGTATGTGAAAAGCATGTAACTGAAAAGACATGTGGTGCTCATACACATTCCTTCCGCCCCGCTCATGAATCACTCTGCCCCCACCTCTGCAGCCACCGGCCTGGGCTCCTTGGAGGGAGAGGAGGAGAGATGGGAGGGCGAATGAGGAGACGTGTAGGAGGCTGAAGTATGTCGAGTAAATGCTTTATGTATGTATGTACAGTATGTGCGCTATCTGCTCATCTGGGTGTAAGTTCGCTGCTTTGATGCAAAGAATAAATGTCACTGTATAGGATTTAGTAGAGGAAAGGTGAAGATACATCAATCTGATTAGGGAGATGTATAAAAAAAACGACAGACTTAGCCACTGTGACGTCACCCACTGATTTGTGGACTCCTGTTTTGAAGCCTTGAGTTTGGAATTTTGGAGCCAGAAGTGACCATATTTGGACGAGAGGGTGGAGCAAACCCTAACACTAGCTGCTAGCTTGGTTAGCATGGTGCATTTACAATCTATGGTTAATTGTGCTAAAGCTAATGCTAATTTTTGTGAGCAAAAAACAGGCTTACGACCATTAAAACAAAATGTACTTACCAGAAAAACTTTTACTGCTGTAGTTGGTTGATGTGGAGATATTTTTTGGTATTGTATAGGTGGTACAGTTAAAAAAAAAACCCACAATATTTAGAAGCATAAAGTGACCTTAAAAGAAAAGAGTCAAGTACAAGTATCTTAAATTTGTACTTGAGTGAATGTGTTAATTATATTCCACCACTGGCTTTGGAAAACAGCTGGCTGTGATGCTGCCTGAGCAGGTAATGACAGCAGATAACATGTGACCATACATATGTAGTTATATTTCTTAAACCCTTTATTCATTTTTCTTTATTTTCGCATTTTACGTAGTTGTAAGGTTTTAAAAAATTGTATTCCTTCTGTCACACAGTAACACACTGTGTATCCGATTTCCTCCTTCCTGTAGTTTGGGATAAGTCCACTGATGTTTTGCTCTTTTCATGAGATTTACTGATAATAATTAAAATATAACAATGGAAGGCTTATCCTTTAACTATCTGCAGATTCTCTAAATGAAACACATCCAAGATTGTGCAACTCACTCTGGAAAATCCTGACACTGGCTGTCTCCCGTCCACTCACACTCTCCCACCGGGGGCCCGACATGCCCCGGGACATAATGTCAAATTCCACATGGCTGAGCTACCTGGCCGGGCTATTATTGGACCACATGCCTGACGGGACTGCAGGAGCAACGAGACAAACAGCAACTGTGGAGCTGATATGAAAGGTGCTGGAGACAGACAGGAGGACGGGAAGATCCTTTAAAAATATACAAAAACTTAAGTCGACTGAAACAATAAGCAAATAGAAGAATAAATTAAGTTTCATATTAACTGATGGGTCATAAAGGCAAAAAATAAAGCTTTATATTTATTTTTATACTCGATTGTAAAAATTTAACGAACAATTTTATCTTTTTGACCTGTCTGATAAACTTTTACAATATGTTATCAGTTTCCATACAACACAAAGATCCTTATTTAGAAAACAGATACTTTTAATTAAAACCTGGGATAGGAAGGTATCTGGAAAAGGCAAAAATAAAATAAAACAATATAAAATTAAATAAGATTAAAAAAAAAAAAAAAAAAAAAAAAATTGAAAGTACGCACTTCTCCTGCAGCCCCCTCTCTGTCATAAGCCCCTCCCACCAGACAACCAGGACATATGCACACACTTCATACCGAGTGTTATCCACACACTGATTTATTTAACCTTATTTTATTGTAGAGTTGCCTGCAGTGTATTCACTCAGTCCCCCTTTGCCCCGCCCTTTGTTAATCAGACCACAGATGAGACAATAAATTGTCAAGCTAACGTTAGCCACCCCACCGTCCATTTGCCTTGCTCCCCACTGATATGAACTGCTTCCCTGGGAGGAGAGCGGGCAGCAGCTTGGCAGACGGGCTTTTGCTTGGTGGCTGTAGTGGTTCAAAATCGTCCAGCACAAACCGCCCACCGCCAGCTGTCACAGTGGGCTGATGGCCAGCAGCAGCACCGGCTCTAACCTGTGTAACAGCAGCAACAGAAAGTTTGCTGATCCAGCAGCAAGTCGAGGCTGTCCCCTCCCCTGGTAACATGTTCTTACTCAAACCTTGTCACATATCGACGTTTGGTCATGGAATTTCCACGTTGAGATATGAGGTGCAAGGTACCCTGGGTGTGTTGGTGGTTGACGTTCTGGGATGCCGTGTCAACTTCTGACTGTTAGAAGCATTGTGTGTTTTCAAAATACACTTCTGTTTTCACAGGACATGTACAGTTTGCATTACAGTCTCTTTAAAAATAAACACACTACATCGGTACAACATGATGAATTGGCGTTTCAACAACAAATGTGCATGGTTAGATTTAGCCAACACACACACGTGTTTCGGTTTAGGCAACAAAAGCATGTGTTTCGGTTGAGAAAAGAAAAACAAAACAGGGTTTGGCTTTAGATTCAAAGGGGGAAGTGAACACTGTCCTCCTGGATGAAAGTCGATGGTTGTTGGACCCATCTGCCACCATCCCCACCCAACCTTCTCTAACATTTTGCCTCCTTAACCTACGATGTTGTGCCACCATGTTTCCCCTTGACGCTGCCAGGCGCCATTAAACAATAATGGTGACCGGCTGCATATTGTGCCAATGTGAAAGGACGGGGTTTTTTTTGTTGGTGTCTGATGCTGGAAGTCACTGCCCAAACGTAGCTATTAGACAACCTCGGAATGAGACCAGGTTGTGGTGTTTGCACTGGCTGAATTCGTGTTGCTGTGGCCGCTACCTTTGTAGCTGGTGCCCGCTCCCATCACAGTGAGGTGGTCTGTAGCTGCAGGGAGTAAGGAGGAGGAAACACTGTGATTTGAAGCTCTTGCTAACGTTAGCTACATGAATGTAGACATCAACCCCCAGTTATGAGCCTTTGGCTCTGGTTAGCAGATGGCTAAACTCTTAGCAACATTTTCTGTCCAACACTTCATCAATAGCGGCAAGTGTTTTATTTTGTTTATTGTCAGATTCTTTTTAAGGCTTTTGATAATAAGTCTGTTTTCTTTTTTTGCAGTGAAGCGCTTGATGCCAATGCTGGAACAGCAACTTTCTTTGAAGGATCCTTCGCCATTGAATCAGGCTTTCACCGAAGGGTCGTGCACGTGAATTAACATTTGTAGAAAAGCAAATAGGAACCCCCTCTCTCTGACAGACAAGTAAGCTATCCAGTTATTTCACTTGGCCCAAATAAAATCATTGGACAGGCTTATAACAGGCCTGCTATTTTTTTTCAGATCATTTCATTCATTGGTTTCGATCATGGGGTAAAGACAATTGCAACACATTTAACAAAAAATGCTTCTCAATAAGTTGTCTACCCTCGCTTTAAGTTTTCTTTTCCTCACCACAGATATCAAAACGTTGCACAAGCGTCCAATGGGGATTTATTTTAAAACGACACACAGCAGTAATGTTTGAATTCTTGTGGCACGTCAGTTATGTCTAAACAGACAGTCATTAAAAATTAACTCCACCACAATCATTTAATACTCCGCAAGGAAAGTATTTTCGTAAAAGCCCCATTTATGCACTTTAAAAAATGTTTTCACTGGACGCACAGACGATTTTTTCTGTGCTTCACGTGTCCAGAAAAACACGAATTTGAGATGCTGTTTAGGACGGCTGGAAGATAAAATACTGCCAGAGGAGCATGAGATCATCACTGAATCAGCAAAGCTATGATCCATAATAACCACACATTACAGCCAGACGCTGTTGTGTTTGGAGAAATATGTGACGAACCAATGCTCTCGTTTCCGCGGGGCAGCCTCTTCTCACAGAGACGCTCTCATATTTGTAACCTCTTCTTCACGCTCTGGTCCCCCCCTGGGCCTCCTCTTCCTCCTATTCATCCTCCTCATCCTCCTCCCAGGTCCAGGATCTAGTATATGAAAGAGATGGATAAAAGATTTTTGTGGGAGGGAGAGTCAAATGGTTTGTCAGAGAGGTCGGCTGAGGAGGAGAGGAGGAGAGGAGGAGGCGAGAGGAGGAGAGGAGGAGAGGAGGGAAGGCTGCCACGGCCAAACACAACAGATGTTCGGCTGTGGACGTTTGGTTTCAGCTGCAGTGGGGTGTGAAACAGAAAGATCTCAGTGTGATTTACAGCCAGCGCTCCTCTCCTCCTCCACCTCCTCCTCCTCCTTTACTCTCCTATTCCTCGCTTTTCCTCTCATTTCCTTTCCTTTCCTTTTCCTCCTCCTCATCCTCATCTCCTTGTTTCCCTGTTCCTCCTCCTTTCCTCTTGTCTTCTCTTTTCTCCCGTCCTCATTCTCTTCTCTTCTTACTCCTACTTTCTTCTCCTCTGTCTTCCTCTTCCTCATCGTCTGTCCTTTCCTTTCCTTTCCTTTCTTCCTCTTCATGCAGGTCTCAATCACCCCCCCTCCTCCTCTCCCTCTCGTCTCCTCTCCTTTCCTCATTCTCTTGTCCTCCCCATCTTATCTCATTTCCTTTCCTTTTCTTTCTTCCTCTTCATCCTGTCTATTTATTCCCACTTGTCTCCTCTCCTTATTCCCACCCTATCATCTCCTTTCATTTAATTTCTTCCTCCTCCACTCTTCTCTTTTCCTCTTCCTCCTCTCCTCTCCATACTCTCCTTGCTCTCCTCCTTTCCTCTCCTTTCATTACTTCCTCCTCCTCCAAATATTCTGTCCTCCTCCTCTTCTTCTTCTTCTTTCTCCTCCTCTCCTCTCTTTACTCTTCTCTTCTCCTTTCTTCCATCCTTTTTGTCATTTCTTCTCCTCGCCCCAACTTCTCCTCATCTTCTCTCCTCTTTCCTGTCTTCTTTCCTTTCTCCCTCCTCTTTTCCTTTCCTTTAGTTTCTTTTCTGTTCTTTCTTCATCCTCCTCTCCTCTCCCTTCTCCTCTTCTCTCCTCATTTTCCTCCAATCATTTCCTTTCATTTCATTTCTTTCCTTTTTCATCCTTTCCTCTTCCTCCTAATCTTCCCTCCTCTCCTTTTATTTTTTCCTCTCTCATCCTCCTCTTCCTGTTCCCCTTTTTATCTTTTCCTTTTATCTCGTCCTCCTCCTCTTTTCTCCTCTCCTTCTCCTAATCTTCCCTACTCTCCTTTTCTTTCTTCCTCTTTCTCCTCTTCTCCTTGTTTGCCTTTTATCTTCTCCTTTTATTTCTTCCTACTTCCTAATCTTCCCTCCTCTCCTTTTTTTTCTTCCTCTTCCTCCTCTTCCTCTTTGATCTCTCATTAGTGGCTGCAGAAATTAGAAGACTCCGTGTATTTCCTGTAATCTTATTTGTGGTGCAGAATCCTCTGTCTGCACATAATCATATTTCTGGGCATCAAACATCTTGTTTATTGGTTCAGAGCAACAACAACAACAACAACCAAAGAGAAAGTTTGAGACCAGTTATCACTGAATTGAGGGCTCGTGTTGTTTCGGGTTCAGTCTGGGGAAATGATTTGTGTTGAGATAGACAGAAATGCTCCCTCCGCCTGCAGCTAGCAAATGGAAATCATTATGTGTGATTGGAGGGTTTGGCTGCCGGAGAAAAAGCCTGACTGTTTCTGTGACTGACACTCTGGACTACCCACTGGCTCTCAGATGGAATTTGTGATAAAGCAATCGGCCCCGATGATTGAAAACGCCTCTGTATCAACCTGGGTCGCTGTTAAGTTTCAGGATTGTGTTTGGAAGAGATTTATCTGTATTTATCCCAGATGCAGCGATGCCTCATGTTCACGCAGGAGATTCCCACCGTGCAGACAGGAACGTCTCCATGCCAGAGTCTGAAAAGGTCTGAAAACAAGATAATTAGCGCAGACCTGTTGTTTTCTTGTCATGCTTTCCATGCAGCCCCGCTCCTGACCTATACTTTCTCTCGTTCTCCTTCATCAACCTAATCTCTGTTTCCCCTTGCTCCTCATCTCCTCCCCCCTCCTCCCCCCCATCTTCGCTTTGATGTTCCTTGTCAGCATCACTCCTCCCTGTCCAACCCCCAACCTCCTCCACCCTAACACCAGACACCCTGGTTAGCCCAGATTACAGAGTGGAGGAGGGAAGCAGCCACACAAAACAATCATTTCTCCATTGTTGTCGATACATGAAAAGTGCGATTCATGTGTTTATATGTGGTTAAAGGGCTGGTTCACCCAAATCATGAGAGAATAGCCATACAGACAGCTGTGGTTTTGAGAGATGCAACACATTAAAGAGTTTGGATTTCTTAAGGAAGGGTTATATTGTGGTCTGGTTTGACAATTTTAACAATTATTTTATTTTGTTTATTTATTTATTTTTGTTTTAATTGTTTAACTGGTTTGGTTTATCTATTATTTTATCTTATCATCTTTTATTGGTCTATTTATCTTTTTTTTTTTTTTTACTGTTTTTAGTTTTTAATTTATTTTCATTAATATGAATTATCCTTTTTTAATGGTCTACTGTTAGTATTATTATGTTATTCAGTTTCACCAATTTTTTTGTCTTTGTATCTTTTATTAGTTTATTCTTCATTCGAATTATTATTTCATGAGGCTTTATTTTTAGTTTAAATGGATTTGATTCAATTTTATAGTCAGTTGTCGGCTTTATATTGTGCCTGCAACTTCTACTTCACACATTGTACTTCCACCTGGAATAAAACGTGCTATATAAATAAAGTTTTGCTTGCTTGCTCACTTACTTATCCATAGTCAGTGTATTATATACGTTAGATGAAAGCGGTAGGAGTGCCGACACAGAAGCTAAGCAATGTACTGCTGTGCTAATGTATTTTAGCCACCTACAAAGTTTAGTGTATGCTATACTGAGATTATTTTCAGTGCTTTACCTTGCCATCAGACAGCCCTTGTATATTGGAAAGCTGTTAAGGGCTTCAGTTCCCCATCTATGTGCTCTTGAAAGCCACTAGACTAGATTAACAAAAGCAGTAATTTTACCTCGCACAACACGGGAGCTTCTTTTCTACTGCTTCCTCGTTTGGTTAATTAGGTTTGTATTATTGTGTGACTGTGGTGAATCAGAAGTAACCCTTTGAAATGCCAAAGTCACACAATAACAGCTTCAGGTCCCCATCAGGTAAGGTAAAGCAGTGAAAATGTTCTAAATATATAGTGTACACTCAAACCGATATTGATTTTTTTAGGTGGTTAAAAAACTTTTTGCTGCAGCCCTCGTCCACAGCAGCACATTGCTAAGCATCATTTTGGAATGCTGACTGACGTCTCTCCTGTATGTGACACACAGACCATGGATAAGCACCTCATACAACTCCACATAAAAACGTCCAAACTATCCCTCTAACATATCTTTCCAAGAACAATGTCCTGTTTATTCTGTGGCTAACCCATCGACAACCAGTAATAGTTCCTTCAAATGGGGTGATAAATAACGTGGATGATTTGAGCGGGTGGGGCGCACAGCTGTGAACAGAGAGTCACTATTTGAGGGTGAAAAGGTCACACAGTGGGAGATTCAGTAGCAAGTGGGACAGGAAATGGAGCGGTGGAAAGTTGACTCGCTGGAGAGTGTCTGGGATTTTTTTTTTCATATTGTCATCAAGTTATATTGATTGTTTTTGTATTTCTGCCTTCTAAGGGAAGGTATTACAAAGATTTGTAACTTTACTTAAGAGAGTGGTCTATCGCTTTTTCACCTTTGTATAATTTTGTATTTGCTCTTATTTCAATTCTTATTAAGTCTGTATTTATGTCTGTGCCTTATTTTTTAGAAGCACTTAATGACGTTCAGCTCCTGGAAAATGCTTATAAATAAAGTGATTTTCTTTTGTAATTTAAGGAATTAAATGTGTCTCATAGTGGTTTTCCAGGGTTATACAAAATAATACACATAAAAATGACATTCAAGGATAAGTCTTGTGTTTTTTCGTAGATTTTTCTTACCAACAATAATTGAAAGACGAACTATTGCATTGTTGGTTTTTGTCTTTTATGTGGTATTTTTGCCGACTTAAGTTATTGTATAACTTCTTGGTCACAGGCAACATCTACAGTGACCAAACCTCTATGATAATATACAATTGAGCAAATCAAATGTTGTACAGGGAACTGATAAGATCACATCATCGCTATGTTACTAGGAAATTAAATATATTAAGTTTTCACTATTTTTTATAAAAAATTGCTTGTCTTGAACTCATCACCTACATAATCAGGCTCCTCAGGTGCTTGGTGACCTTGTGAATCCACTTAAAGTTTCGGGCTCAGTAACACATGGAGCATCCTTGTGTAAGGCTGTTGGACAAACAGCTTTTTCTGTTTGGTGGATTAACATGGAATCCAAGGTAGCCAAAACGACCTGGCCCAGCATCGGCCTGAACTCTGCATACCGGATGAAATTAGCCAAGCCACGTGCGGTAGTCCGACTCGGCATGAATGACGCCCCAGAATCGGCCAAATCATTTGGACCGATTCCAGCTGCCAACACTGCTATCACTGGGATACCTTAGATGCAGAATTCGAAGTGGATCCTGACTGGATCTGTTTAAACTCAAACTGAAGCAGTATCCGAAGTTGGATCAGGCATGTAGTCATGAATGAATTGGTGCTTCTTGTTTAATGGTGTTTTATTGTATTATACAGTAGTTTCTGTCATGTATTGCTCTATCTTTAGTTTCTTGTTGAGTTCTAAGTTTTGTATTCTTAAAGGGCCAGTGTGTAAAATGGGTTGAAAACAGTGACATGTAGCGTTCAGATTCTAGATTGCAGCGCTCACTCGCTCGCCTGTGCTCACCCCTCCCGTCGGCAAAGTTACGGTGGCCTCCGAGGATAACAAAAGTGGATTCACCGCACACAGGGCTGAATTGCTTCTTATTTTATTAATCAGTCTACAAAACAACGCGTTTCGCCCATGGCTTCATCAGGTTTGTTACACAGTCCACAGCACAGGTGATTTGAAATAGGCTGCAGCTGTACTGAATCCAATCAGCAGGGTACACAGGAGTAACGTTACTGCTATCCTATTGTCTGTTATGCCTTTGACATAAGACTAAAATCTTCGCAAGTGTTTTACAGTAATTGCTCTACCTGAAGATGATGTAATGTTACGAACTCTCCTCCTCACTCCCTACTTGTTGAGTCCGACACGTAACGCTATTATACTACGTGCTGACAAATAGTAGCATTTATTTTAGTAGTTTACCTGTCCAGCAGAAAACATGCCACTTTGTCCTTCATGAACCCCCTCCATCGCTGAAAACATCACTGATGTTTATTCTCTGTTGCTGCTTGTCCCGTTTTCTTTGCCCCTCTTTGCATCTTCTTTTCCTCGCAGATGACGGTTCGGGTTCATTCTCTCCTGTTGCGTGGTAAGTGTGGTCCATTCGCGAACTTTATAACTAAACAAACTTTTCACTACTCTCTATCGACGAACTACTAACACTCTCTGCTGTTTCCTCCTCCTTCTTCCTTCCTTCCGCTGTCTTCGTTGCTTCATTTATACATGCGAAACGCGTTCTCTGGCTGGCTGGATTGTCCGCTCGGGCTGCCATACATACATGGCGGCGCAAGATGGCGACCTCTCTAAAGCAAGGCCCTTGCTATATATATATATATATAAAAGCATAATTATAAGGCTACAAAAACCAAATGAATTCTATTTTATAGCGATTATACACTTATATAAACATATTAATGGGTAGAATATTCAGATTCAGATTTGACAATAAACCATGCCAAATATTACACACTGGCCCTTTAATGTACATATTTATTGTTGAGTTGGAAAAAACTGAAAAAGAAACAGCAGACATAAGTTAAAACCAACTAAAAGAAATTCAACTCAAACATATGATCTATGCATGGTGAACAGATGCAGCTAAATGGCTCAGCTTAATAGAAAGAATGTTTGCAATGATGGTCTTGTAACCTAAAAGTCCTGAAGTGTTTTCCTCATTTAACCTCCCCCTGTAAGTCTTTTTTGTTAATGAAATTCCAGAGAAACCCTTGTTCCTTAAATCCCCTTGTAATAATGCAAAGACTCGTAAAAGAACAAGTGAGATTTCTCCAGCAGCTAGACTGCTACCATGGAGCCTTATCCCCCTTAAACCTCACGAAAATCTCCTTATCTTGAACCACCCCCCACCTTAACTCGTCTACTCCGTCCACTCTACCCCGACACCCTAATCTTGACCCCGGCCAGCTCTGCTCCACCTGCCCCCTCCTCTTGTCAGTATAACGAATGCACCCTCATCCTGAAACCCAGCATGCGGCCGGGCCGTGATGGATGTGCACATCACAGCCACAGTTTACAAAGCCTCTGCGAATACAGTGCAGCCACCCCAGATCCTGTCAGCTGAGTCCCCGCGCTGCAGCCCTTAACACCGCACGCAGAGGGGCTCCACGCTAGTAACAACTCCTAAAACCTGATAGTGGAGATGGTGGAAAACCTCATCCATAAATGTCAACCCCTTCTCTGTCTGGCCCCCACCGCTAACACCGACAGCAACCGTGGAGAGTTTTAGTTCACTCAGGCACTTTATGGGGGTCTTATACGGGAAAAGTCTGGTGTGAAATTGAAGATGAATTGTTGTCACTTAAGAATGTGCAGCAGAGAGGTGGAGAGAGTGATCGCTTATTTTGTTTGTGCAATAAAATTCTTCTTTTTTTTCTACCCCTCTGTAATGGCGTTATTCATTCCTCCAGCAACAGGCCGTTAAACTGTAAATCAAACAGGAATCCCGAGGCAGTCAGACGTATCCCTCAAACAACAAAGCCTCCATCAATAACCCCTCACCTCTGCACGAACTGGCAGAATATTACATTGACTATCTATTTCATCCCATTCCTAACTCTCCACAACCCAGAGCGGTGCACCCGCACAGTAACATGAGCTCTGCCACGATATTGCAACTGCCCGAACAGGAGTTGTGTTTGTGTACCTGTGTGTGTGTGTGTGTGTGCGCGTGTGCAAAGTAGGAAGTGGTGGATTGAGGAACAGCGTCAGACCCTAAGCCCCAAGATCAGCCACCTGTGTGTTATCAAGGGCAGCCTGATAATCCTTGCTGCCCTGCATCTGCCCCCTTTGGCTCCACTCACTCACACACACCCAAAACACACACATGCTGTTTCATAGTCATAGATTCATGGCCGCCACATTGACTGTGTCAGCCTTGCAGCAATACGCCAGCGCCACTGCCATACTGCAGAGAACAAACGAGTAATCGAGAGAGCTGCTGTTTTTTCTGGATTAAAAGCACTATAATGTTTATATTTCTCAACCATTTTGCAATGACTTGTTTTTATATTCATGACTTTATGATCTATGTGCAATAAAAAGTTTTGACACCAGGTAATTAGAATCCCAATGTTTAGGCTATAATCACCATTGGACACTCAAGAGAGAAGTGTGCGTTAGGCTTACACAAACTGAATAACGACGTTACGAGATGAAAAATAATTATTCATCACAAGGAACTGTAGAAACTCACATCTGTCAAACATGGATTTGGCTTATTTTCCTTGGTGAATATCTGTGGAGACGTCCCCTTATCATAAAATTTAATGTGGCATTAGACAACTACCTAGCTAGCTAACGTCAGCGGTCATCGTCTCTATATCATTATAGAAAATAGGAACTTAAACCACTGCTCATTTTAGAAAGGCCACCATAAGAAAGTAGGTTCTTTGTTTAGATTATCAAACAGGCAATTGATTATATTTCTAGATGTTTGTTTCTAGCTGCCAGGGATAGCTAACGTAGCTAACGTAGACTAATGGTATTCCATACACTAACGATGTTCCATACAGATGACCTTTTTCGTCAATAGCTGAATAAATTCCAGGCCATGATTAATATGTGTTTCATCTTCAGTTGCCCCTCTTTCATTACACACCAAGCACGAGACCTCCTGCCCTTTGTTATTGTGAAATTTCAGCAAATTTGCTAGGTGCGCCCACATTTTAACTTATCGACTTTTCACAGTACTGCAGTCTATATTAAATTAATATTATGAATATTATGTTACTGAATAACTGCTTTAAAATGGGCATTTTTAATATCAAGGCCATGACCACTTGACACCACCCTTAACGCTCATTTATACTCCATTTACCTATGCGTCAAACATTGTAAATGTCACTGCCCTTATACTTCCATGTGTCCTTTGATACGGTTTAGATAGAACCAACAGATAGTACTCCAAATGAGGCAACGGGAAGAACGTTGTAATATTGTAACTTTAAACAGAAGCAGTATTTTAGAAGGCAGTGGTCCGTGTGGCCTTATACATCTCGACATGTTGAGGGAGAATTCTTTTCACTGTTTTCACTGTATTATCACATATTACTGATTAATCCCGTTCTGACATTATTTAAATGTTGTCATTGCCTCCTACAGTTGTATCTTGCTTGGACTACGCTACACTGCCTCCAGGATCTCTGGTATTACTGCTCCATTGTGTCCGTATCCGTAAGCTTTCAGAAAACTTGCATGAATATGGACAAAGTGAATGCAGAGTATGGACATAAGGCTCCATACCTCTCTGTCTCTGTATATAAAGTTGAGCATGAATGAGCCCTTAGGCAACAGCTGGAAGGTTGTTTTTTTTTGTTTTGTTTTATTTATTTATTTATTTTTTGTTTTGTTTTTTACCAACTCTATTGAGACAATTATGCAATGACTTTACAAACCTAAACTGCAGTTGTAAGTCTGTCAAAACAAACATTGTTTTGCACATCATCCTGCGAGCAGTGATAACAGGATTTCATAGATTTTAAACATAATTGATTATGCTTCATTTAAAGTAAATAATCAGATAAAATTCTATGCATTTTGTGACATTTTTGCTTGTGAAATTGGGGTTACAAGTGCTCAGAACAGAGTTAAGCCTTCTGATCTTACAAACAAGGTGGAGGCATTACTTTTCCCCTCTTTTCTCTAAAACTGTTGGCCCAAAAGACATCATTTGAAGTGCAGACTTTCCCGTTAATATTCCACCAGAGAATGAGCTCATAAACATGCTTGCCTGGCTCTTAACAAGAGAGGAGCACTTACTGACGTGTGCTAAAGGGTGGAAGTGTATGGAACATCGTAAGTCTTGGCCTACGTCAGCATGCTAACGTTAGCAAGCTTCCATTTTCCCAGTATCATGCCTGGTTGTTGACAGGAGCCAATCTAACCACTGTTATTTGTACATTATACTAGTTACATAAACAAAGACCACATTTTCTCTCTAAAATGAGCAGTGTTAAAAGTTGCTAAATTCTGTTATGATCAAGGAGTTGATAAGCGGCAGCGTTAGCTAGCTATCACACCAGCTAATAGAAACGTTGTCAAGTTCTACATTACATCAGGACATCTCCACAAGTATTAACTACGGAAAATATGCCAAATCCAAGCTTGACAAACATGTTTTTACAATTCTGACAATTAATTATTTTCCACCATCTAAGTAATTCAGTTCATGTAACACACACCCCTCTGTCTAGCAGCAATATAGCCTAATTACTGACATTCTTATTTAAACAGAAAGAAAAAAAAATCTAATACATGTAGATCATAAACCCATAAATATAAAATTACTCATTCAAATCGGTTGAGAAATATAAATGTCATAGTGCTTTTCATCCAGAAAAACCACAGCTCCCCTGTTCACTTGCATTTGTTTACAGACAAGTCTTACTCTGTACAATATGGCGGCGACATTGACATAGGCTGCGATCCAGCAGTCAATGAAGCATCTGTGTTTCTATATTTATGTGCTCTTTGATCTCACATCACTGGTTTACTCCTCAACACACTCCTGCACAAAAAATTACTATAAATTTTCCCTGGAAACACACTGCGGATGATAAAACGTGATTATCTTTGCAGTCAGTCTGCCTCTGTGATCCATTTCTATTGCAGGGTGCTATTATCAAACGCAATCAAAATATTTCTAATGTGTGAATTTGAAGTTCCACCTCCTCCAGGCAGCAGAGAAAATAAACCCACTTCACTTCTGATGAGGGGGAATTTCTCCCACCACATAATTCAAACTTATAGAGAAGCATGGGGAGCAGGTGAGGACCTCAAGATGCAAATCAAGAGAATGTGAGTCCCGGTGGTAGACTATAATTTCCTCATCAAGAAGAAAGACACACTGTCACAAGAGCTGCTTCAATCCAAACCACATCTCAACAGGTAATTAGACATCCCGCTCTAACCGAACCTACAGCAGGGTCTTTCTGGAGCCCGAAACGCAGGAGCCAACATGTCAACCATGCGCTGCACCCACAAAACCGCCTCGACACTTAATTTGGAATTTTTCACTTGCTCCTTCCAACCTGTTTTTGCCATTTACTCCTGCAGACATTTCCAAAGGGGGAACTCCATTGCCGAAACATAGGTAAACCTATCCAACAAGGGAGCCCATTCTTTTGAAGGATCACTAAATTTCTGGTGTAATTTAATTCCCGCATGCCTCCTGTCCCGTATCATGGCTGCGTGTCTCCAAGGTACACACCACAGTAAATAATGGCCGGGGGCTCCACCTCCACTTGCCAGGCTGTTATTCCTTTACAGTAGAGAAATCATAAAGGGACTGCAGTCATAAATATACATCGTCCAACAGCTCTATAAAGACTCTACAGATGGGAATTATGGCCGTGCAGAGGCGTCTGCATAAATTGAAAACCATAAAGCCTTGAAATAGAATGCCGATTGTTATAGTGAGGGACAACATTATACAGTAGGATGGCTGCAATAATCGAGTGTGGACTAGAGAGAACTGTTTTGGACAATAGCATGTGGACAAAGCAGAAGACACACATGCTTATGAAATTACAGGTAATGTGGAGTGCAAGTGGGCGCTTTGAAAGATGATTCAGCCCATGATTCAGATAAGGAAAAACTCCAAAACCCTATAACAAAGAAAAACCAGATGAAATGATGAAAACCATAGTTATAAATATTGGGTATAAAATCATCATTACAACGTCATCATCAGTGCAAATCTCAATATGTATGTCACCATTAAATCAGATCAAATATGCCAGCTAAAAAAGGTGTGTTTTCAATCAGGATTTGAAAGCGGAAAGGGAGTCAATATTGCAAATGTCGTGGGGGAGAGAGTTCCAGAGGCGGGGGACAGGACGGCTGAAGGCTCTAGAACTTCATGGTAGTCAAGTGGGCAGATGGTGATATGAGTTGGATTGCAGAGGAGGATTTAAGAATAGGGGAGGATGTGTAGATATGAAGGAGTTCAGACAGGTAGGATGGGGCTTGATTATTAAGGGTGAGAATCTTGAAATTGATGCAATATTTAACAGGAAGCCAGTGGAGATGCTGGAGAACTGGAGTGATATGATCTATGGAGGGGGTTCTGGTAATGAATGCTCCCTGAATGATTGCAGGCCTATCTGACATCACTGAAACCTACTTGGAGGCAGTTGGGTGCCCTTTGGCCCAGAGATGGTCCATCTTTGAGGCAACCTGGCACAACTAGTAATGGAAACACTTGACGTGGCATGGTTTGACTCAGCGCCGCCAAGTGCCAATGGTAAAACCTATAAGTGGTGCTTTGAGCTAAATGCTTACATCAGCATGCTAATATACGCATAATGACAGGGCACATGCTATTGTTTAGCAAGTATCATGTTCACCATGAACTGATTTTTAGTAAAGTTTGTTAGCATGCTAACGATTGCTAATTAGCACTAAACACAACGTAAAGCTGACACTGATGGAAATGCCATTAGTTTTGCAGGTATTCGGTCATAAACTTGAAGATGGCATAGAGTGTGTCAGTAAACCCGGAACTCCGTTAGCGCTTTTAGCACTTCTGGTTCTCTCATCTAAAAGTCAATATGTTTTTTGAATGGGATTTTGGTAAAATGCCTCAAATAAGGTCTGTGGTTAACAAAAGCTTAAGCGAGTTTCAGGTTTTGTTCTACGACATAAAACACGTCAGTAAATACCCTACTTGTGAATTTTGAAGCTTTTTAAAATAAAGCGGCCGAAATCAGTTGAAAGCTTAGTGGCGGTGACATCAAGAGTCATGCGACCGTGGAGTAGTCATGTAGTCCGTTAAAGCCTAACGTTAGCTTTTTGCTTCTGGCGATCGCATTTAAGCTTCAAATGCAGTATGAAAAGTGTTCATATGTGAAGATTATCTCGCTGAACAAAACCTGTAAGTATCATAAACTTGTGTTAGCCACAGAGCTTATTTTCTGACATAATCCAAAATGCAATGCAAAAATCACATTCACTTTCTCTTCAACCAGCGTGATGCTAAACTTCCGGGTTTTGACGTCAGCCCTAGCACACTCTATTGGTGGAGAAGTTAAGGGATAACCAAAGTTTTTAGAACTCAGTCTGAAGGGGACCTAAATGTCCGTGCCAAATTTTATGACAATCCATCCACTGGCTGTTGACACATTGAACTAAAACTGAAGAACCTCATGATGGCGCTGGGGGGAAGTTCAAAGGATAACCAGTCTAAACATTGTCAGCAGGATTCATCCTCTGAGGATCATGAATGCCTGAACTAAATTTCACAGCAGTCCATCCAATAGTCGTTGAGATATTTCAGTCAGGACCAAAGTGGTGGGCCGACCAACTGACAATTATTGCCATCCATGGAGCGATGCCATTCCTTCATGTAGTCTTACTATAACTTTTAATTTAATTATTGGACACAACTGTAGATAATGACTCTGTGTCCCTGGTTTCCTTCTTGAATTTAATGTTAAGAGGAGAAACATTAGAGCGAGAGAGAATTCACCCCCTGGTTTGTAGACGTGACACTGCTCTCATTTGAACTTGAGTGTCGAGACGATCCAAACAAGTCCTGCATTTTGGTCTTAGTTCCACATCACATCCTCAGACCCCACCCTGGTAATCCGACACCACTTCCCCTCTTCAGGAGCGAAAGCAGGAATGAAATCTATCGTTTCCAGATCAGTGGAGGAGGGAGAACGCCAGTGGGGAGGGGGGGTAGCAGGAGGAATAGCGTGACCTTCTTTGATCCCCTCTGAAGGTCTTCCTCATTCCCACCCTCCCTCCGCCCACCTCCTCCACCTCCTCTGCCTCTCATGTGCATGTTCTGCCCTGCCAAGCACCTGTCTGCAGGTATGAAATTAGAGAGAAAGACATTCAGGGCATTTGCCTGCACACAATGTCTCCTCTGGTCTCACCTGCCTGTCCTCCTCCTTGCCTCCACTTATCTCTCCATCCTTATCTGCTCTCACCACATCTGTCAGCATCCATATCTCAAACTAAATTACAGACTTGGAGTGGCGCAAAATGGAGGCAATGATGATTACAATCAGACAAGAGGATCTACAATTCAGAGGTGCTTAAAACCAAACACACACTCCTTCTCTCTTCTGTGAGAATGAAAGGAATAAATGTCCTTCTCAACAAACTAGTCAGTTTGTTCATGTTCAACACAAGTTTTCCTTCAGCTCCTTATCACCTGCTGATTGTGGAGAAAATCCAGAGGATGGGGAGGCTTTGTTTTGCAGAGTCGCTCAGTCTCCAAAATTTAATTACTGCTGGTTGTAGCTGAGAGAGAAAAGAAAGCTGCAGAGAAATTCAACAAGAAATGCTGTCAGTGGGATCTGGACTAAAGCTCCTGCAGCAAAAACTGTCTGTGTTAATATCAAGATAAAGCCCTGCCAGGGTTTGGACAAATCTAAACATAGCAAAGTTTATTTATCACATTTGACATTTCTGATGTTTACGCTAAGTAAAACCACATTTTGACTCCATCAGTAAATTTCAAAATCAGAGCTACACTGGATATTTTCCATTGTAAACAAGTGTTGATTATTCTGTGACTTTTTGTTGGAATTGAACATATCCACTCCTGGAATAATTTGACTCTGATTGATTTGGACATAAAGAAGCAATACGTGCCTTTTTGGCTACTTGGAGACGTACAGTGCATACCACGTATTATTCACTACCACACTTTCCAGGCATGTCTTTCAGCACTTTATTGCAAGGTGACATGGCAACATCTTAGCCTCCCTGCAAAACAGAGCAGTCATATGGTCTCTCTTGTGTAAATGCACTATGTTATGCCTGTGTAATACCAGAGTCACTGGTACTACTTGAGCTAGAATTTGAGCTATAAAATGTATGAAAAACATTCACTAAAGTAGTTTTAAGTCACATATATGTTGCATATAGCACATGCACAGAAACAAAGCGAAAACATTTTGTATGTTCCCATGGAGGTGGCCAGCATTAGCAGCCGTTTCAACATACGAAAGGTCCTGGGCCACTTAAGGTGTGTCTCAAATCACATACTTCCCTTAGTACACTTCCATGTAGTATACTATGTGCACTATGGACTCATTGGCATAGTGCGCGAATTTCAACAGGGTAGTGTTGTCTCAAACCAAACACGGCCGTTGTGCACTCACCGGAAATGACGACTGCAAATTAGCTAGTTAGCAAACTAGCATTAGTATTTGCGTTATCATTCACAGTACCAAATAATTACAGACTGCTAAATTAACCCAATAAACATACTGTTGGCTTATACCTGACAACAGTATAGTGGTGCTTAGTGCAAAAAACACATGTATTTGTACAATGCAGCGAAGTTCACGGTCGCACAGTCCTTGGCCACTATTTCTAGTTTGAAAAGTGGTCCCTCGCCTTCTGCTACGTAGCCAAGATGGCGACCATTGAGGGCGAGAAGTGTCCATAGTTCCACACTCAACTTCTTGACCGTTTTGAGTGCACCATCCGGGTACTCATAGTGCACTGCATTTTTCCATACTTCTCAGTGTGAACGCACTTATGCACTCAAAATATTAAGTGTAAGTACAGAGGCATGAGATTTGAGACACAGCACTAGTCTGTAAGGTGTCTCAGTTTTGACTTGTGTTCCTGTTCCTTTTGTGAAGATCCACAGTACTCACACAAGGCAGGAAAAAGTTGAAGAAGGGTTTTTGAGAATACAAAAAAAACACTCTTGGATGACACAGACTTTTAGTAATGAGTGGATCTTCAAGTGTTTATATATAATAATTTCAACCGGATTATGTGAACTGCATCTAATCCTCACTTGGAGAAAAAAAAGCATCATGGAGCATCATTCCTGTGAGCTCCAGCCAGCTGTGCTTGCCTGAGAAGGACTAAACGCACAAACCCAATATTTGAATATCCCATAGAGAAAGACTCTCATTGCAGCCTGCTCTATTTTGTTCTGAAAATGTCAGTGTGCAACCTCGTTCTGTGGACAATAAATGAGGTGCAGACGTTTCATCTATGAGGAAATACAGTGAGTGCTAAACGGACCTTGGGTCTAGGTACCATGTCTGAAGGGTTACTTTTGGTATCAAAGGTACCATAGTGAAAGTGTCTGGTGGAAACGGGGCTTAATATTTGATATTATAGGCAATAGCTTAGTACTGTCTTTCTGTCAGCCTCTCTTGAAGCTGACAGATATTTATGACTTATGTATTTCCTCCAAAAGGTGGTCTGGAGGTCTAATCTGACCATGGAATAAACTTAGTATGTTGCTCTCAAAGTCGGCCCGTACTCACCGACATGCAGTACCAGCGCTTCTACATTTTACTCTTTGGTGCACTGTGGCTTTTTCTTGCACACCGGCACTTCTCAGAAGTTGCTGGTACTTGTTTTAACCCTTTCCACATCACGTTCTCTGGGTGATTCATAACAGCTCTATATAAGCTGAGTTACTCAGGGGGCACGACGTAGGCTAGCTGGTGGGTACTACATACTACTCACCTGTTCCCGCTCTCACCGTCCTGCTTTTCTGTGTCAGCAGCTAGTCAAAGTAAAGTAACACTGCAATAACGTCCACCTGGCTCCAAAAGGGCAACACAAAGAGAACACTAACAGTCAGAAGATTACACAACAGATCTTCCAAAGTCAAATCCTATGTTACTAAATGCAGGCTGGGGTCAGCAAGATAACATCAGTTCCACTCCTGGCAGCATGGAGCCTGTTAATGCAATGCTAGCATCAGCAAAACCACCTGCTGCTACAGCCAAGAAGACCAGTTCTTTTAAGCAAGCCAGTTTGCGTCATTTCACCTGCCACACGCTGATGAAAGGACTCCTTTCTCAAAACAATGAGCTGAAAGATGCTAAAACACTCTGTAGACCTGAGGGAAGTCGGGTCGTCATTCTCCATTGGTTCTCCTTTTTGAGTGACCCTGTTCATATCAGACACAGCCATTTGATCAATACAAATTATTAATTTAATGAAACACTGCTAGAGCACTGTTTTATTCCTTCAGTTCCCCTTTTCTGACAACAATTATCTGAATGAACACTGATGATTCATGGACATAAAACACAGGCTGAAGCTTCTCAACAGACCACCATCATAGGTTGTCAAACTGCCCCCGGAGGTGCTATCTGTGGTCGGGATCAGCTCTCACCTCAGCCGGCCTCCTCATGTCTCCCTCTAATCTCCCATACTGGGACCAGCAGCTCCCTGCAGAGACCTCCACTGGAATGTGACAAGTCATGAGACCGCCACTGCTGCATCCCTCCCTCCTGCTCTGGTTCTCCCCCCTCTTTCATGCACAGACTGCAGAGCGCAGCTATAAACCAGAGGATATGAGACACAATAGTAGCTGACCCGGGTCACTTGAAATACTCGAGGTGTGTTTGATTTACCACACAAGGTACAATGGCATTGCAGTAAAACTGGAAAGTCTGTGTGCCAGGCAGGATAAATCAAGGCAATCTTACATGCTATAAATCGAAACACATGTTCTTTGCAGGACTATTTTTGATATTCAAAAATGTGCTGCACACATTACATAATGATTTGCTATTTCATGGGAGGTAATGATTACGTGTTACATCGGTCATAAATCATCAGGGGCAGTGGGTGGGTGGTGTCAACATCTCAAGTTAGGCCGTAAAAAAGGTCCCACTCGGCCCGTAGATTTAATCCAACATGACTTTTGCATGTCAGGATCCCATTTGCAGCCCGGGATGAAGTCTCTTCTGCCGGCTGAGGTCGAGTAAAATAATATGTGGGCAGATTTAGAAAGGGGAACTGATACGGATCCAAATGGCAGATGACAGCAGCAACAGAATGTGTGTGTTTGTGCATGTGTCCAAAGACTGTGTTTGTTCAAGTGTTTCCTTTATACGTGTCCGCGTGCGTGCGCCCGCACATTCCCTGTAGCAAGAGATCCATCATCTGGGTCATATTACAAAGCAGTGGGGATCCTCGGTCAATTCCGGCTGACGGATGAAAAGAAGACCTAAGATGGCAGCTATGTCAATAACAGGCACGGCCTGTACTGACATCTGCCAGCCTCAAACCTTCACCCTCTCACCCCATTAGCTCCATTTTGTACACTACACCATCCAGATGTGACTCCTGCCCACATCTGTCACAGCCATGACCCCTCACCCTCACCAGAGTTTGGACCGGTCAGGTTTTAACTCGCTTATTAAGTTGAGTTTTAAAGGTCCAGTGTGTAGGATTTAGGGGGACATGCTGACAGAAATGAAATATAATAAGTATGTTTTCTTTAGTCTATAATCACCTGAAAATAAGAATTGTTGAATGTCTAATGAGACGTTTATATCTACATAGGGAGCGGGTCCTTGTCTTCAGAGTCTGCCATGTTGCATCGCCATATTTGTAGCTTAAGACTGGACGAACCAATACTGGTTCTAGACAGGGACTATAGTGTTTTTGCATCAGCCACCATAGTTTTCAACCCCTTAATAATGAGAGTGTCAGAAAAAAGCAGAATGTCTTTTCATGAAACTGCTTTACTCAGCGTTTTTACCAGTTTAAATCACTGGGTCCGTTTGTTTTGGGGAGGAGGACGGTAAAAACCTCTTAAACATCTGAATCCTAAGTTCTAACCATCACTTACAGAGCCCTCCATGGTCAAGCACCTGCATACTTGACGGATCTGGTGTCCTTTCACTGTCCTGTCAGGTCACTGCGGTCTGCTGAAGGCCACCTACTTACTGTCCCTCACACAAGATTAAAGACGAAAGGTGATAGAGCCTTTAAGGCTGTTGCACCGAAATGGTGGAATGCACTACCTCATGAGCTGAGAGCGGCCTCTTCCGTGGACATTTTTAAAAAGCAGTTAAAAACACATCTGTTTAGGCTTGCGTTCCATTAATTGTCCATTGTATCATCTCTGTATTTCGCTGCACTTTACTTTTTATTTGTTTTTGTGTATTTTGCATTGTTTCTGTTATTGTATTTTTTGTATTTTATCTTGTGAAGCACTTTGTGAGTCCTCTCTGTGAGAAGTGCTATATAACTAGATTTACTTACTTACTTACTTATCAGAAAAAATGTGAGCACAGATTAGCAGGTGCTGGGTTAGCAGGTGTCTCTGACATGCCAAACAGCATCGGAGAAACACTGATTTGTAACATGAAACTGCTTTACTATGCGTTTTCACCAGTTTAAAATCACCTGCTCCATTTTTTTTGGAGAGGAGGAGACCTCTGCGGATAATTTGGCTCCTGGTAATAACCCTTCTGAACAATGAACACTATTCTATTCTAACCAGGAGAAGTTTCAGCTGACTGCAATCTGCAATTCTCACCACTAGATGCCACTAAATCCCCCTTAGTATTACACACTGTTCCTTTAAAATAAGACATTTTAGCTGTGGGGAATATTAAGCTACTCATCTCTTACACAGGCACAGTTTTTCACCTTCACAGACCCCCTTAAACAACCCCCTGAAATAGCAGCAGTGACTTGTGAGATTTATTCCCATGATTATATTACTTTTGCTGAAATGCTTTTTCTAAATTACAGTTTGGACGTGCTTCATGAAAAGTGTTTGCGCACAACTTGACTTGATTTTCCATTTTTTTTCTGGAGGGGGACGATGACATTGCAAAGTGTGTGCGCAAAGCAGCATAAATCAAGAAAACCTCACATAGCATAAATTGAAACACATGTTCAATCCAGGCAAGGGCTCATTTAAACATTAAACTAACAAGAAACACTTGTATTCAGTTACAGAGCGCTGCACACATGATAATGTATCTCAGCTATTTCACAGGGGCTTAATGCAACTTGAGATATGATGATTATATGTTGAAGAACATCAACCTGGGAGGCTCCGGCTGCAGAGAAAGTTTAGGAGAGCAGCGGTCACATGTTTTTTTTAGGTAGCACATTCTTGAACAAGAGGAGGACTTTGTTATCTATAATCTCTCCTCCAACTGAGGAGATACGAGACGTAAAACCAGAGATGTGTTACATGCCATGATGTGATCCAACTCTTAAGAAGTAAAGATAGCAATAGAGCAAGTAAAGTGTAAAGTTTCCACCTCCTCATTCTCTCTACTGTCATTACATGCTGCTATAGATTTACTGCTATAGCAGCTACGGTACACAGACAACAGTTTGAGTTTTGATTCCCACTGTGGCCCTCTCAAAGTGTTACTTAAAGAATACTTCACCTTCCAAATGACCATTTGTATATCAATTACTCATCCCATCTTGTGTTGTTTGTTTGTTTTGCTGGAAAGTGCTGTTAACAGGGTTTTTTTTCTGACCTCAACCAAGAAATCCCTTCCTGGCAGGAAGCCCTCAGGCAAACTTCTCCCAGTGAAAGAGCAGCTCCACTACATTTGTGGGCCATACCAAAACAATGAGCTAAAAGACAATACAAAGCTCTGTGGGTCTCATAATTAGCAGTCATTTGTCACACAAAAGTAAACAAAATCAGGCTTCTCATATAAAGTCAACAGATGACTTTGTCAGCTGAGGTGTCGACTGTCATTAGCAGATTGTAATTTGCTAGCGTAAAGTGATGCTGGCGTCAAATCTCTGTGATTTGGTTGTAAACTCCAGCTCCAGCAGACTGCTTGATCACATCATCTTGTCTCTGACACAGGGGATGTTCCAGTCCTGGACAGGTTTGTAACTCCACATAGTATAGTTAGCTGATGATATGGCCCTTAATGTCACTGGAAGTCACATTGGGTTACTGTAGGTAGTAAGCTTGTAAGCCAGGCATGATAATGATTACAGCTTTCGTTAGAACAAATAAACACACAATCTAATTAAATTCTCAGACTTTTATTCTGGTGTTTATGGTTTTTGGGAAGACAATAAAGCAGGACACCACCCACCAAAATCCCACACAGAGTATCACTCATATTAGAGCTCCATAAACACCATTTGTGGGGAAATCTTAAGTTTGACGACTACAAAGTGAAAAAACACTGTTTGGGTGAGAGATTCAGTGAATGGTCAATTATTGATTTAGACCAGAGGTCGGCAACCTTTATAATCAAAAGAGACATTTTTGGCCAAAGAAATAAGGGAGCCCTTCTGTACGCAGTTTGCATGTTCTCTCATGTTTTCTCCGGGTACTCTGGCTTCTTCCCACAGTCCAAAGACATGCAGGTTAATTGGTGACTCTAAATTGTCCGTAGGTGTGACTGTGAGTGTGAATGGTTGTCTGTCTCTATGTGTCAGCCCTGTGATAGTCTGGTGACCTCCAGGGTGTACCCCGCCTCTCGCCCAGTGTCAGCTAGGATAGGCTCCTCAAGAGGATAAGCGTTTACGAAAATGGATGGATGGCTTACTAATTGGTCTAAATGAGCATTCACTGATATGTTTAACTACAAGATGGCTACTCTGCGGTGGCTTATTTATAATAATTTAGTATTTTGACTTTGCAGCATTAGCGGCAAAAACAAACAAATCTGTCACCACACTAATAAATTCTCTGTTTTCGTCCGAGACTTTTCATTTTTTGGATGTGGAATCCAAAGCTAGTCTAGCTATGAAAACTTAAGACAGGCCACAACTGTTTAGGTTCAGCAATATTAATAGGAAAAGGTGCCAGGCTGTAGAATTAGAAAATTAAAATGTTAAAATAAGAAAAACATCATTAATTTCCATATAATTTTTAGTCAAAGCCACGGGGAGCCACTGGAGAGGGACTAAAGAGCCGCATACGGCCCCAGAGCCTCAGGTTTCCTTCCCCTGGTTTAAACAAAAATACACAAATCACTCCATCTTGATCTCATGGTGGTTCAAGTGTTAAAAGAAACATTTTGTCGACATGCAAACAGTGCAAAACCATTTTGATAGGTTTCATTTCACTAATGGAGATGGAAACTTTGCAGAATTGGAGTGACAGTGAAGCAGTTGTGGCAACCTGCAGCCTGGGAATAAATAAGCCTGTGGCTGATTATCATCTGTTAGCGATCAGTGCTTCTGAATATTTGCTCAACTTTTCCCCGAGTGTAAAGTTGTGCCAGAGACGCTCCATCTGGCTCACACTGTCAGTGTCATGAGACACTTTGCTCCAACATGCACACACTTAACCACCCCACAGTATCTGTGTCTCAGCTGTTCCTCTTTGAATTGGTGTTTGTGGTATGTGTGTGCGTGTTTGTGTGTGTGTGTGTGTGTGTCCTTTATTTATGCACAACTCTGAATGCACGCATGCATGTTTATGTGCCTTTTGTGTACGTCAACAGCCCAGAATATTAGGGATAAGCCTGTGAGAAATCCAGTTAGCTGGTCAGTGACATTGCCTGCGAACTCCAAATCTACATGATGACAGCTCAGTGTGTAGAACCAACACATAGCTCTCACAGCTGCTCCACATGCCAACCTCTGGAGCCCCAGTGGTGGGTATTTGTGTGTTTTTGTGTGGGTGATTGTTTGGCACAACAGCACAGAAGCACAAAGAACAACTCTGCCACAAACAAGCTTCTTTTATCAGCTAAATGACTGATGGCTTTATTGTCCTCTTGTTGCCATTCAGTGACACAAAGACATTCACTGGTTCTTCTTTAACTAAGTTCCTAGACCACTCTGAGCCAAAGCTACCATTGAAAACAAAAAGACATGAGTACTCTAACTCCAGTTCAATACACAATACATTCATGTGAAAAGTTGTAGTTAAAATGGTGCTTATTCAGGTTGGATATACTGACATCCAAAGAAATATCTCTATAAAGCTTGGCAAAAAATCTCAAGGGGCTGATGTAAATTCACAGATAGTGACATAATGTCACCGACAATACAATAATACACAAAGGGAAATTCAGGTTTCATACAACCTGAATCTTGTTGTCATAGTTTTGACCATCATTAAACTCAGATCTGGGAAGGCAATGACTTCGTTCAAATGCTAAAAAGAAATTAGCACACAACACAAGCAGTCAACGAGGCTGGATTCAACTGTACGCATATTCGAATGTTAGCAGGTCAGTTTTCTATTTTTTGTCCGTTTATTTTTTATGTTTTATGTTTGTCTTGTTTCAGAAACAACAATAAAAAAATTATAATCAATGTTTCCCTTGCATCGATTTATTTGTGGCCACCACAACCAACCACTACGTATTGATTTTATTTGATTTTTAAATGGTTAGAATCTATTTTATTGTAGCGCTGCATGGGCTAACTGTTAGCATCACATGGCTAACATTGCCTAGTCTCGCTCACCAGACCTTTCTCAAGAAAAGAAAGGTCTGGCTGGGCCGACTCTCACTTTAAGATTGGAGAAAAAAACGCCCCGGCTGCTCATATTTCTTTCAACCAATCACAATCGTTCTGGGCGGTGCCACAGCAACGGTGCGCTTGCAAAAATATTCCCGGGGGGAAACAGGTTTTGGTGTAACACGCCCACAAAAATATCACCTACAGGACGTGAACCATGGCAGAAAAATGGCTACATCCCCGCAAGATCAAACACCGCAAAAGTTAGTAAAGGACGTGTTGAAAACGGTTGAAAACTGCTACACAACCGGAGGTGGTAAGGCGGGACTTCAGCGGGTGGCTCGTTCCGCCAATGAGAGGCTGATCTATGCAGCGAACTTCCGCCCACTCAGACTAAACATTGCCTAACGATTTTTAATGGTTTTAAAAACAGTGTTGAACCATTTTGTTGTCCGTTTAACGGCACAATGTCAGATGTTAGCTGCCACTGTGTCAGCTCAAGCTAACCGCACAAATGTTACCGGAGGGAGAGCAGCTCCAGGGACGGTCCTTCAACACTATGTCTGTCCAGTATCTGGATCTGGGATAGAACGGCCAATAAAGGTCTCCAAGGATCCTATTAGTAAATTTGTGAGGAGAGAGCCAACAAAAAAACGTCCAGCTCTTCGCTAACGGCGCACATGGACAGTATCAGAAGCTGTTTGATGATCCAACAAGCATTTCATTTGAAGCAACCCCTGAAAACTCACATGGTCTATGGGTCCAAAAATGTGGAAACCTGGAAGAGCCTGAACGTCCTCTTCATTGAGTAACTTTCACTGGAATGAATGGAGCACCAAAAATGGTATCCAGTTTCCTTAATGCATCCATACAGTTTTCAGCTTGACTTCTGAGTTCAACTTTGCCACAACTGGGGGAGCACACAGTTTTCCTTAAGAGTGGGGTTATTAGCAACATTTCAGACGTGTCCTCAAATCACTGGCTTGTTTACAACCGGTCTGATCATCTGACTGCTCGTGTTTCTTGTCCTGTCAGACTTTGTATTAGCGATATCACCATGTTTCTGAGTCTCAAGTATAATTTCATCATAACCGACAAAAATGATGGCTACAACTACAAAAATAAGACAAAAATGAGTATCAAAGTGCTCCCAGGTCGCAGTAACGACGGCAGACATGATGGCATTCCTCCTCTCGGTCACACTGTAACATGTTTAGACATCTGCAGCAGGTTGGTGTTACAACATCAGACTCAAACACAGAGCTTATCTTTTCATCAGCACATTGAGGAAACATCAAAACATCACAGTATCTCAGACCTCACCTGCTTGCTCCGCCCAACACTGTCAACAGAGTCCTTTAATATGATGTATGCTGTTTCGCTCTGGGTGACAGCTGGAGCGAACCAGGACTCCAGTGAAACTCTGGTTAAATAAAGGGTGAAGGAGAATAATGTCCAAATGATGTGGGTGTCTTTCTTTTTCTGATTGTATGTTTGGAGTTATGCATGGTGCAGATAAGAGGCAGGGATGTGAATGTGTGATGATTAAAGAGCAGGGTCTATATGCAGCAGGCTTAGTGTGTGTGTGGCTGTGTGTCAGGGAGGGTGGGTGCATATCCTGTTTGTTAACTCAACACATACACACTCACGCACACAAAGACGAACCATCGTCCAACAGCAGTAAAGTGGAGGACAAGTTGTTGTGTAGGATTTGATTGCTTTAGAAGAGAGCAGATAAGAGAAGAGAATCTATTTTAGAGTCATCTGTGGTGTTTGGCCAGTCTTAAATTTCTCAGATTAGTCTAGAACAATTTAAACAGTCTCACAAAAACAAAAACTGACTTATTTTAAGCCTAAAACGTTGGCCATCCTACCATCAGGCTAACCCAGAACTTAAATCAAGCCCCTAGAAACCGTGCTGGGCTGTGAAGCGATTTTGACAAAGTGTCCACTCTGAAGATTGCAGCTTCCGATATCACCATGTGACACACACTGTCCCAAAAAGCCGTTTCCCCATACCCAAAAATTAAAGAAGCAACTGGTGAATACTTAAGTCACAAACCCCCAAAATTATTTGTTTGATTACCATAATGTAATCCAAACAGCTAGTAACATTTGAAAGTCCAGAAAGTCCTATTCATGTGTGTGAGGAGCCAACAGCAAGTCTCTGATGTGCATGCTCTCAACTGGCTCAGCTAGACAAGCACTCTACTGAGAATATGCGCTCAGTGAGGAACTTTCGTAGGAATGAACTGGGCGCACTTTTTGGCTACATTCACACTGCAGGCAAGTCAGATTTCTTTCACAAATCAGATCTTTAAGACAGATTGTCTGCACTGTTATTTGAAAGTCATCAGATCAGATTTGTGTGTCCAAACATTACCAAACAATCTGCATGTGTTGCTGTGGTAACGACATAGACATCAATAACTATGAAGCTACACTGGTGATGCAGCTATACAACATTTTAGCATGAGAAATGGAGGTCCCTCATTTCGCCCTCCAAACAATCGTAAAGTCAAGTCATAGTTATTTATTTCAATTTATTTCAGTGTCTTCTCTGTCCAACTGCTGTTCTCCATGTTTTCATACATAGCGCTCTGCTAGCATCATGGATTCTGCTCAGCACCTCCGTCACTCTGGATTTGACATCGTCGCTAGTGATGCTAAACACCGAGATCTGATTTGAATGGCCGAAGCATTAAGACTGAGACGCTTGAAATCGCTTTTCAAACCACCTCCAAATGTCATTTGGACCCAATTTACGAATGATGTATTTCATGTGCCTTTTTGTTGTCCAGATTTTGATGTTCAGATGCAAAAAATAGACTTGGGCTGGCAGCCTGAACAAGGCCTTTAAACACAGTATCTGTAATGAGTATCCAGATCTCCCAACACATCCATGACTGAGACCCATGTTTCTACGGTAACAATCAGTAACACCTGGAACGTGGCAGCAAATGACAAAAGAAAAGAGGAAAACATGTCTCATGATTTGATTTGCTAAAAATGTTGTGGTGCAAGTATTGACAAGTTTAACAGTTTTTTGCTGGGAATGCATCAACACTAACTGTGACTGTTAGCATCAGGACTGGTCAAGCGGAGACCTCTGGGGCTGAAAAATAAAGCCAACACCAAGTGCCAAAAACTGCAGTTCCTCTAATTGCCACTTGAGGCTGGCTCCAAGAGCGAGCCAACCCCAATAGACACCCATGTTAAAATGTCCAACTTTACAACAAAAGTACACATTTACAGCCTGGTACAAAAACAGTTTTGGTCTCTATAGCCAATTTACCCCTTCATGACACCTGTAAAGGTTGTGAATTTTACATAACTCACCTGTTTGCATTTTATTAAGGCTTAAAATTACACATATTTAGGGACCTGCTGATAGTGTCCTCAGCTTCTCAGTCAGATCATCCTCATCGCTCCTCCACAGCTCCAGCCTCTCGCCCAAATATGGTCTCTTCTGGCTGCAAAAAAACAGGATGGCATCAGCGGAAATGCCAAACTCAAGTCCACAAACCAATGGGTGACATCACGCTAGCAACATCCATGATTTTAACAGTCTATGGTACCGAACTCTGCCACATTAAGAGGCAAAAACATCTCAGCTCTCCTACAGGTCTGCACTGCAGTGAGACTTTATGCTTCTGAAAGTTTCTTATATTGTCTCACTCTTTAATGTATTTTACCTGCAAAATGTTAATGAAATTGTTCAATTTCTCCCAGAACAAAAACTTATTCTGCTGAAGTAAAAGGCAGACAACATGGTTGCTCACTTAGTGAAAAGATAAGTGAAACGATAGTCAAGACTCAAGACCTTTCTCCTCGTCTTTATTCTGTTCTTTTTTTTTTTCTTCTGTTCAGAGCAAAGAAAACAGAAGAAAAGAGACTTATATTTGCTTGATGCACATCGACTTTACGACCTACTGGGGGCACTATTAGCTCGCAGAGTGACCAGAAACCACCTCCATCCAACCAACCAGACGACAAAATGACCAGCATGAATACACACAGTCTAAAGTTCTGTGTGAATGTGCAGTCCATGTGTATGTATATGTGATTATTCAAGTGTGTGTGTGTGTTGACATGTAGGATGTGTGCCCAAGCAAACACACACCACACACTTAGCCCACCGTGGTTGATAGCTCGTGCTCAGTGGAGGAGTATTAGTTACAGGATTGAGAAATTATTTGATTATAAAATAGCGTTGACTGTGTGTTCTTAAGGAAACTCATGCCAGCTCCTGTATGTGTGTGCCAGCAGGCCGAGCCCAGTGTGGGAGTGTGTGTGGTGGGGAGGGGTGGAAACAGGAAATGGGGAAAAAAAAAGTGAGTGAGGGTGAGATTAAAAAATTGTGTATGCATGCATTTACATATATATCTGCAGTCAATGATGTGTGTGCGTACAGGCGTGTGTGTGTGTGTGTGTGTGTGTGTGTGCATTCCTGAGAGGACCCTGAGTGGATCAAAGCCGCTGACACCCCAGGCAGTGTCCTCCTGAGGGAGCCAGCTGTCAGATCTGGGATCAGAGATCAGCGGCATCTGTCCTCCCTCCTCCTCGCTCTCTGTGGGGTCTGTCACAGCAAGTTAGCACTTAGCCAGAGGCGCTGATCAACAATCAGATTAGGCGCTCCCGAAATAATAGCTGTGACGACTGGCGGTGGGGATTGGACCGTCCAGAGAAAGAGACACCAAAGACAGAAGTGCTGTCGTTTCTTATTTTCAGCTTCAAACAACTTTTGTAGACTGATGGAACAAAAGACAAACCATCAGACAAGTTTAACCAGATTATCTCAACAAGTGGTTCAGATAATCTGTTTGCATAATAAATTTACCTATCAAATCTTTCTATCACTTACTCTGACAGTATATATTATGTCCTGTTTGCTACATCACTACTGCAGATTCAATATGGTTTTCTGATGGTGATTTCAAAATATATTGCTAATTTCTTTTTAGAAGCATAAAAATGTAACTAACACAAGTGAATATTGTTTTTATGCATGTCTCCTAAGATGATCATTTACACCAGCAGATACATTTTAAAGCAGTGGTTCCCAACTGGTGGGTCCCAGTCCAAAAGTGGGTCCCAAGTCCATTCTGAATGGACCGCAAGTGATTCGCAAAGGTGTCAAGTTTGTAAAAAACACACTTTATTTTTAAGTACAGTGAATTTCTGGCACACAGCTTTTACGTTGAAGTGCCGTTCCCTGCTGTTGAGTGAGTGGCTAATGGACAGCTATATGACAGAGACAGCAAACTAGCCCAGTGACATGGCCAGACGCAAGTATGACACTGAATATATTAAACTGTGTGGACCTTGGACTAATGACTAAGGAGAATCTGGACCCCGTGGGTGGACCAGTTGAAAATTGTTTTTTTAAAGGAAACATCACACCACTCAGGTTAGGTTTTATATCAGTATGTTAAGAAAACATTTTTAGTGTATCTTTTAGTGTATGTTTTCTCATACAGCAGTTCTTATATCGTCAAACAAATTAGCATACCACAAATAACTTTACACACTTAACTTAAAGTTATGTAGGTTTGGTTTAGGCAAGTGAAGCCTCTTTTGTTAGGTTTAGGAAAAAAAACATGGTGACGACATACCTTGAAATGACTCAAAGTTCACTTGGTTTCGCACTGTCCTAATCACCGGTCTCCTAGTCCTGGGGGAAAGGCATGTGTTTGTTTGACCAATCTACCACCCCAAACTTCCTCCTTACGCAGGCTTTTGCTATTTATACTACTTCCTTCTTTACTCCTGTCAGCACATTGGTGATGTGATCACAGCCTTCCTAATCATGTGGGTTATACACAAACTACTGGCTCATGGTTACATGGGTTATATATGAATTCTGGTGCATCCCTTTTCATGGGTATACTTCTTACAATTTGAACTGACAAGTTGTAAGAGGTTCTCTGAGAACATCTTCTTGCTTTCCTACAAAATCCACTTGCCACAACTACAGCCTTATCAAACTTGTTTATGGTTATGCAGATAAAGATTGTTACACAGAAAAGCCCTGAGGTGACATAAAGCAGAAGACATGACGTGTTTACTGTATCAACACTTAATCAAAACCTTTCCTGAGATCTTTCCTGAAACCAAACTACATTTGGGACTCAGGATGAGACTGATATCAAAGTCCGGCACTTTGAACACCAACCAAATCACAAATGGGAGTTAGTCTGCAACCTCTCAATTCATTTTCAATTTCCAAGTGACTTTAACAACTTTAGATCCAAATGCCTCTGGATGCAACTGGATAGACAAACAACCAGTGGTGTGCCCTCCTGGGAGCCAAAACGCTCGCTAAAGTGCCCTCCTGGGAGCCAAAACGCTCGCTAAAGTGCCCTCTTGGGAGCCAAAACGCTCGCTAAAGTGCCCTCTTGGGAGCTAAAACGCACGCTAAAGTGCCCTCCTGCCCTCCTGGGAGCTAAAACGCGCGCTAAAGTGCCCTCCTGGGAGCCAAAACGCACGCTAAATTGCCCTCCTGGGAGCCAAAACGCTCGCTAAAGTGCCCTCCTGGGAGCCAAAACGCTCGCTAAAGTGCCCTCCTGGGAGCCAAAACGCGTGCTAAAGTGCCCTCCTGGGAGCTAAAATGCGCGCTAAAGTGCCCTCCTGGGAGCCAAAACGCTCGCTAAATTGCCCTCCTGGGAGCCAAAACGCTCGCTAAAGTGCCCTCCTGGGAGCCAAAACGCGCGCTAAAGTGCCCTCCTGGGAGCCAAAACGCGTGCTAGAGTGCCCTCCTGGGAGCCAAAATACGCGCTAAAGTGCCCTTTTTTTTCTTTTCGCCCCTGCCCTTCAAAAAGTCTGTGTACGCCACTGCAAACAACCAATCAGAGCACTGTGTGACGAAGCACTGAGCTACAAATGTTAACCGACCACAGCGTGCAGAGATGAGCAGTGATTGACGGTGGTGCATCAGTTTGTCTGATAGTGAGCTTTGACGCTTTTGCCATCAGCGTTTGAAAAAAATACCTTAACAGGAATTTCCACATCAGCTGCAGCCATTTTGGTTGGCTCCACAAACCAAAATGACATCATCATGTATTTTGCGGTAAGCACAAAGTGGTCAACCAGTGTCTGAAACACGCCCCATATTGGATAAACGATTGTGATCAGCCCATCGCGGACCAGGTCGGATCAAAATCTGTCTGAACCCGAGGGGGACCAGATGCATCTGCCAGAGCAAATAAAACATGAGCTTGCAGATTCGTCCAGTTCCCAGGCCACCAACCATCCACCTCTACCTTTTAATTTCTGTGAGGTACAAAAATGTAGTGCTTCTCTCACTTGGACTGACATTGCCAATAAACTCAATATAGGAAGCAGTAACTTTTCTTACCACAACATAACTGGGGAAACAAGTTTGTATAAACACAGCTTGTGGGAGACGTGGTTATATCATGCGGTGAAACATTATTAAAAAGCCACAATAAAAAATGGAAATGAACAAATTTTGCAGCACCCTTGGCCCGTCCTTAAAGCACCCACATTGGTAAATACTTTCTTTGGCGGTAAAACTGAAGATGAGTGCCTCCAAAATGTCCATTAAAATTCCTCACTGCACATGAAAACTCTGTGTTTACAGCTACGAGTATCTAGTTATACTGAAGTTTAAGCAGATGGGTCGGTGTGTAAACTGTTTTGGTAATAAGTTTGCCTTCGTTATTTCTTCCAGATAAGTTTGGCTGTAATGTGGGTGTTATTTTGTCTGACTGCTCATGTTTCTTGACGTGTCAGACTTCTTTTGGAGATGTTGCAGATCTCAGCAATTAACTTGCGGAGTTTGATGTTCGTATTACAGATAGGAATGACTGCAAAAACTACAAAAATAAGACCCAGACTGTAAAATAAAATTAAACCGAATCATCATCATTTAATAGCCACCCATGTGGAGTTCCATGACCTTGAGGACGTGGCATTAAGGCTGTGAGAAACTTTGAACGTACAGCTCAGGAAGAACAGATTTAGGCCAGCTGACAATTGGCAAAGAAACGTTAATATAAGCAAGATGATGCATTACAAATCTGCCATATAAAACACAGCACCAGTGGTAAAATTACTCAGCCCAATTGCATTGGCCGTTGGCTGCGTGTGTGTAATCATGTCGGGAGTGCACGCACCCCTGACTGTGTGCCAGGGCTCCGGTCAGCCCACCCCTCGTAGATGTGCTGCCAACTCTCACTTGGCAGGCACTTTGAAATCCGTCTTTACCTCTGCAGCGGTCAACAGTGTCAACAGCTCCGTCAGACCACATGTGTACGCAGAGCCTATGAATCAGTGTGACTGGAGCGTTTGTGTGTGCATGAGCCTTTCTAATGGGGTGTGATATGGGTTTGTGCAAACCGTGTGTGTGCAGCTGCTGCAGGTATGAGTTCAGATATTTCTTGCTTCTGAAGTTTTCTCACTTTAAAGGGTCAGTTCACTCAAAAAACATACTATAGCATTCACCTCTGCTGGTATCTAACCATGTGGATATTTTTACATTAAGGTTTTGAGATATCCATCTTTAAGATTTCTGCCTCCACCCCAATAAAAATGAGGTGAATGGAATTTCATTTGTGGTTCTCGCCGCATTAAAAAATGACATTTAAAAAATCAACAGCGGCATCTTTTCCCAGAAACAGTGTTCTCATTACCTTCAATAAACCACAGACCTCACTGTCAACAGTTTTCATTGGGACTTTTTCTTTGGTAGAGCTAAGTTCCAATGAAAACTGTCCACAGAAACGTCTGTGAGTTATCCAGAGGAACTGGAACATTTAGACGTGTCGATGTTGACTTTTTTTCCTTTGCTCATTCAATCTTATGACAAACTCATGCTGTGCAACCAAACATTGTTCAAACCAACAGAACCTTATTTTTACATTTCAGAGGGGAAAGTGTCCAAAGAGCAAACATGTCTTGGTACTGTAGGCTGAAGTTCAGAGAAATGTCTATAAATTGATGCACAAGACATATAAAATATTTCCATGTGATTGAGTGTCTTGGGTTTGAATATTCTGCTTATTATGCAAACATCAAATAAAGCTTCCGTGAGGAGGTGGACCGTATTTAAAGGGGAAATCAAAGGAAACTGGTTGTTATGGGGATAATAAACTGTGATGGGCATGTAACGTGATCATGTCCTTATTATCACTCGTAGAAAAGGTAGCATATTTCTTAATTACTCAACTAATAACTCAATCAGCAAACGCTATGTTACATTACTCGTGACATTACTTTTGCCCACAGTGAAATGTGCCTTAAACACTTGACATACCATTAAAGAAATCAAGACATTATGATGAACAAGAAAAGCTTCTCACTGTCCAAATCCAGGTGACTCCTGACTGTAGGATTACCAGTGGACAAAATTAGCAAGCCAGATAGTTAAGTAATGTAATGTTCGCAAGGTTTCACTTCCTGCTGCAGTACCACAACATCGCCTCGAGCCATTCAACAGGCGTACAGACCATCGGCACAGTCGCCTCTCTCTTCGTCGTCGTAATTTTTGTAATAAGAGCATTTCGAGCTCCAGCAACAGTCTTTCTCTCTTGGTCGCCATCTTCACTGTGACTAGAGCAAAGCCGGAAGATAAACAAACAATGAACGAGCAACGACAATAGACGTCACAGAGTCTACGTAGGTATATAAAAGAACACCGCACCCCAAGTGCTTTGGCGGGGAATTGCATAGCGACATAGACCAACAGGATGCAGAACTATGATAGGCACACAGCGACTGCGGAGCAACTGCGTGCACCTGCAGTGCTCAGCATTCAATGACGGTCTTCTTGCAGAACAGTGTCGGGATGGAACTTGTTTTGGTGGAACACATGCACGTGGGGAGGTGAGCATTGTCATTAGAGGCTAAGGCTAATTTTCTGCAAAAGAACACACCACAGAAAAATAAAAAAGATGTATGTTGTGTGTGACTCAACTTTTAATGATAAAAAGACAAACATTATTTGATAATCGGTGCCCCAGAGGTAAAGCCTGACTATACGTAACTAACTGTACTAGCTCTGGAGGAGCTCAAGGGGCACGTTAAAACCCCAGACAATTTGCTGTATGTGACTCAAGCAGAACATTATTACGAAGATATCACAGTAGCTCTTGTGAAGTGGAACGGATCAAGCATCGAGTTAATGTCACTGGCTTCTGCCGGAGTTTAAAGATGTGGCAAATTGAGCCCGACTGATCGTGTCAGAAAATGGATCAGCATTAGGCAGTCTTTTCTGTGGTGTGTTCACAAGTTGTTTCATTGGTTTCAGATACAACAATTCAAAAGAACAAAGCAGGCAGGCCTTATTGCAAGATTCAAATTTTCATCAAACGTTCCATTTTCAGCGTGTAGGTTGTTAGCTCAAAGGTTGTTCTTATTATTTTTCTGCAGGAAAAGGGAATTAAAAAATGGTAACATGCAGATAGCCGAAGTGGGGTTAATGCCAGCCCAAGTAGCCGGCCAATGGCAGATTTGTAGCCACAGTCTACATCCGGTGAGTTACACAAACGAACTCTCCAAAATCCTCCAAACTAACATACCCAGGACCAGTTTCTCCACTAAACACAGAGAAACAGTGACAAGCTGACTTTTAAATTGTTGAAAACACACGTGCTACTGCGATAAGTAACTGCAATTTAATCACTGAATATCAAATTCTAATCACTTACACTACATAGCACATTACTCAGTAACACTTGCTGCTCAACATTGTTTGTATATACAGGTTTTAAATGCATTCATCTTATTTGTGTGCAGGCAAGAATTTCAGAGATGATTATCGCCAAACCAACACAAAACTATCTGCATGGCTCGACACCAGCAGAGCTGCGGTAAGTGAGAAAACATGTTGTTATATTTTAGGTTGATGTAATTTGGGTGTTGCATCAGATGTGGTGTAGCATTGCAGTGTTAACTCCTATTCACCGCTGCCCTTTTGCACCTTGCTCTAAAAGCTCCCCAGAGCCTTCGCTTTAGGAAGTTTGAAGCTCAAACCCCCTCCTCCACACACACACACACACACACACACACACACATACACACACACACACACTCTGAAACTTTTTCTATCTCTGCCCTCCCTCCATCTCTCCCTCTCTCACTCCCTCCTCTCAGCTCAAAACTATAAGAGCCAGACGGGAGAGCACACACACAAAATACTCCTGCTCACATGCACACACACACAGTCTGCTGCACATGCATGGAGTGGAACAGATCCACAGAGCTGCACAGTAGTGAGGCAACGGTGTGTGATTGAGAGAGAGCGGGGGGTGGAGAGACAGAAAGAGACACAGAGAAAGAGAGAGCATTTTTCTCTCCCTCTCTCCCCACTTAAGGGCAGCAGCAGTGTGCAGGAGTTGCATGAAGCGTGTGGTTCCAACTGAGGACTTTCTTATCAGACCATGGAAGCCAAGAAGTGGAGGTAGAAGAACAAAAAGAAGAAGAAACTCCCTGCTGACTGAACAGGAGACCAGAATTTCATCTGGGGGATTACTGGACTCTTCATACATGTGCTTGTGTCATGGTGATATCCTACATGATCGTCTCTTGTTGACAGGAGCCCTCTCTGTGTCTTGGATTTCCCGAGGATCAAAGTTTGTTTTCTGAGCTGAGGAGTGTGTGAATGAAGTGTGCGGAAGCAGGAAACATGTCAAGCAGACGTTTCAGTCACCTGTTGAGGGGAGTCTGGCTGCTGTGGCTGTGGCAAGGTGAGTTCAGCCGCTGTCTGCAAGATGACAGAGTGTGTTTTTTAAAAAGTCGTCCAGTTTTTCTTAAATAAATGCACAGATTTCTGTTCTCTAAATGTGTGCAGATTTCACCTGATGAAATTTATACAAAGCCTAATTTATTTTAGCCTGGGTTTAATTTTTAAAAATGATGCTGGTGTTAGAAAATCACACGGTCTGTGAATCCTAAAAAAATTGTATTCTTAAGTACGGGACTGACTTGTAAATCTTGCATTTAGAATCTGATCTTAAAAGATCGCAGCAGATTTCCGCCTGTAATCCAAAGCTTTTCCAGTATGAAAAAAAAAGAGATAAACGCTCTCTCATGTGAGAAATCAGCTGAACACTTGCGGATTTAGCTTAAAGAACACATGGCAGCATACAGACACAAAAACAGAAGAGATTATAACAGACAAACTCATAATTACAAGGAAGTAATTACGCAATTTGTCACAATTGAAATGATTTGCAGAGTTCAACATGTGGACCAGCACTTTGAAATGAAAAATAAAAACACGACCTATGGTGGCGTTAGACTTATGAATAGCCGGTCTGTGTTCCCCGCTCCTCCTCTGTGTGTCTTCAAAGCGGATCTGTGGTGAGCGGAGGAGCCTCTAAAAGAGAGCTGTGGCTGGTGCCTTTAAACAATGGTTCCCTCGGAGCAGAGAAGCGTGGCCCTGGAACTAATGTTGCCATTATGTTAATGGTTAGAATAACAGGAGACAGCCATTACTGACTTCACCTCAGGCTGCTGTGCAGAGCTGATTGTCCAGCCGCCGCAGCCTCGTTCGCGGAAGCTCTGCGTTTTGGCCATCAGGGCTGGTTAGAGTGATGAGCGGCGGGAGTCAGACAGGAGGAGGCATCTGCCCAGTTAGTCATCACCCAGCAACTCCCCCACCCCTCCCCTCCCCTCTCTCCATCCATCCCTAGCTGCTTCAGTGGTAGACTGGTAGACTGGTATCTGTGGATTGTTTTCTTTTTCACCGCTCAAGTCGAGTAGAGGAGACAGGCGAGGTTGAGCCGCTGGCCCTAAACAGATGTCAGAGGGAGCTCAGCAGCTCCTCAGCAGAGAACTGATCAGGGATTAATTCAAAGAGCCAAAACCGACACCAAAGCAAAACTGTTTGCACCATAAAATTTAAATTCAGATGAATTATGACAGGTGTAACGACATTTCTGTGCAGGGAAAGCTTCCCGAGTCAGTGTGCTTCATACTGACTGTTTGCTTGGGATTTACTGGGCATCCTTTGAACATGAATGGATTACTAAACAGGCCTAACGGGTCCAGGGGCCCAAAGTGTCAAAGGCCCCTTGGTCTTTACTGGCAAAATGTCACTCAAATTAACAAATACCAACCAGAAGGAGACTAAAAATTACCACAATGAGACAAAAAGACCACAAAGAGATGCAAATGACCTGTGAAACGACACAAAATAAGTACAAACACTGGCAAAACAACCATAAAGAGACAAAAAAACAACCACAAGGAAACACAAAACGACTGCAAAGTGACAGAAAAATAACCAAAAAATACACGAGATTCCCTGTAAGAGACCCAAACCACAATAATGAGAAGAAAAACAACTAAAAAATACATTAAATGACCTTAAAGAGACACAAAATGACTACAAATCGACAGAAAAATGACCAAAACTTACAAAAAATTAAGCGGAAAAAGAGACCCAAACAACACCAACGAGAAGAAAAACGACTAATAAAAGACGTAAAACAACCATAAAGAGACACAAAATGACTACAAAGCAACAGAAAAGTTACTTATAATTACCTGAAACAGACCAAAACAACAACAACGACAAGAAAAACAACTAAAAAAGACATAAAATTACCTTCAAGAGACACAAAACGACTACAAAGTGACAGAAAAATGACCAAAAATGACCCAAAAGAGACCCAAACAAGAACAACAATGAGAAACACAGCTACAAAAGACATAAAATCACCACAAAGACACGTAAAACTACCACAGTGTGTGTGTGTCTTGCTCCTATGTAGGAAAGGTGGTTGGGTATCTGTGCCCAGGGGCCCGTCGTCTCATAATCCGTTCATGCCTTTCGAACCCAAACTTTTAATTCTAAAGCTACAAACACTCTCGTTCTCTGGGTTCTGCCTCACTTGACAATGTTTTTGAGAAAGATAAAAGTGGCCACATAGAAGAGACCACAGTGAATATTTGGATGAGGTCTGGTGGATTCTTGGACAAAAGAATTTCCTGTTGTGGGACAGTGAGCTGAAGCGGACTGGATGGGAACGTGTTGTGATCCCACCCTATTGCTGCTTCATTTTACCATACAGGAAAAAAAGCTCTATATCATATTAATACGAATTAAACCATGGATGCAGTGTTCATGTTTCGGCCTGCAACAGTCCGACTTAAAACTCTCCAAGTTTGTGAAACAGCCACTGACTGGATCGCCCGAAACGTCTCCAAACTGAGCTTTTGGACTAAGGTGAAACTGATGTAATCTCAGCTCGAAGACATCAATGGACCATCAACTTCTCTTGTCCGCTATCTCCATCTCATCTGCCTCGGCCGTCCACCAAGAAAAGGCACCAAACTATCAGGTGCTGTCTCTCTGCTCTCTCACAGCACAAAAAGCAATGGTTCACATATAAAGCTGAGAAAATGGTGGAGTAGGTGGAATTTTTTTGGGCTCAGTGTGGCAGCTGTTTCACTCATGGTGAGGGTGTGAATGCAGCAGGACGATGTGTGTTTTGTTGCTTTGTGAACAGGAGCCAGAGTTCGCTAACCACAGTGGAACTGGCAGCAGCGTTCACTGGGCAAACCCCCGTAGATCCCTTCTCTAAATAAACGAGGCCGCTGGATTAACCAGCTTACACTGTGATGAAAAGACAACAGCGGTCGTCCATGCGCTGCCCCGGGGACAGAGGGGGACTCCTGGTCCGGGAGACCGCTATGAGATGGTGGGGTTAAAGCCCCCCAAAAAGGAAGGCGGGCTCAGGGTTAGAATAACACAACAACAGACCTCATGTTCTTTGAAAAAACTCTAAATCAACCTGACCTTCGCTTGACTTTGGCGACAAGCAAGGAGGAAAGGGAGAGAGACAGAAACAGGGTTCTGCAGGACTGGTTTCTGTTTGCCTTCTTCGGTCCTTGACAGGGCCATAACACATCACTTGGGAGTGAGATTACTTCTGTTTAGCAACGAGTAGTGTAAGGGACTCGATAATTACATTACAGTTACGAATCCTAGTTACACTCCAGTACTTTCAACATTTGCTGTCTTGAGGCGTCTTTAGACAACAACTGTGTAAGTTTACTGTCACACAGCAGAGGCACGTCATCAAATAATCAAATGCAAAAATGCAGGTTTCCCTTTTTACTACATGGATGTATAAAGAGAACTGAGCACAGTATTGGAGGTGGGGCCACAGCCATTCCGATGAAAGTTGTTCAGTGACACATGAAGCCAAAAAAGTTTCCGGGTGTAAAATGACCTGGATCTTCTGCATCCATCGGCCCATAGATCAAGCGCACTATCATTTAACCTGCCTCCCAACTGGTCAGTGTCTGACTCACTCCCATGACTGACAGTAGGAGAATTACTCAGGATTCGGCAAGTAGTAAATTTGACAACTTTCACGACTTTTTTAAACGTGTATTGTGGAAGGTTAATTTTCCCCTTAAAAATATTATCCGCTGATTTACAGACGTCTCTTTCATGATGTAAGTCAGTGGAAAGAAGTCAATGCCGATGGCATCACGTGACGGACAGGGAAGTTGTAATTCCACTTCGGCCACTATATAAAATTGGCTTCAAAGTGCAGTGCTGTTTCTGGGGACTTGCTTTACTAGAGACGTACAGAGTTTTTCATCATAATTTGAGAATACGTCTGAGGGAAATGTTATGAAAATGATGTTCCCAACGGGCACGTTTTCCCTCTGTCATTATGTCTTTGCATTTTCTGCATTACCCCTTTCCTAGCTTGCTAAGCCGTTAGCCTCGTTGGCATCTAGACACCATTTGTTGCAGCAGTGTTCTCACGACTTTATCACTTGCACATTGCTTCCCATGTTGCAACCGCAAGCTCACCAAATCCATTCGTTCCAATGTGAGCTGTTGGTGGTCAGTAAAACAGAACCCTAGCTGCTTGTTAAACCACAGTGTGTTGTTTTCTACATCTACATGTTTTAAATAAAGAATATGTGACGTGTGGAGGCTTTGGAGTTGTTTAAAGGCAACTGTGACAGAGCTGGTTACTTAGATAATTATTTTTTTAATGAGTCCTGATAGGTGTTTACTATGAAGAACAATAGAGCTACTCCTGAGCTGCTCCACCATCACAAGAGTGACAAATAATCTAAAAAGCCCCTTTGCACCAAACTCTGTCCGGGTTAAAACAAATGCAGCAACATAAGCAATTTGTGTCGCGGAGCTGCAAGTAGACAGTGTTTCGTACGCTCTCACAAGCCAAATAACGTTGGAAATATCTGTCTAACACCTATCCAAGATCTGGAGGACAGCTCAGTGACTGAAAAAGCAGCTGTGAACTGTTAGGAATGTGCAACAGTCACCTAAATATGTGGAATGAGCAGAATCTCGGCGCTACTGCAGCATCACACACACAGAGAAAACACCTCACTAATCTTGTCATCCCTGCTCATGAAGTAGCCTCACTCCACCCTACTCCAACCCCTCATCCTCCTGACCAGCTTCATTCACCTCATCAACCACTGACAGACACACACAGAGAGAAAAAAATGAAACAAAGACGGGGAAAAAGGAAGACGGGAGGAATCTGAAATCCATCCAAGAGAAATGAGCCGTAAACATCATGGCTTTTTCATCAGGGGAGGGGAGCAGTAATCAGTGGAGGGGGAGGTGGGCCAGGAGGGCAGCGGGCACTTCAGGGACAGTTTGGAGGGTTTTGTGCTGCGGCACTGAGGCAAAGAGAGATGAGAAAGCAGCTTTACGAGACACTGGGGGTAACCACACTGCAAGAAATAGGGTGAGGATGTTGTAAAATAAAGTAGGAAACACATGAGGAAGCAGTTAAAATACTGGAACATGGAGAAGTTGGTGCTGCCTTGCCATCACTTCAGTGCACCATCACCGCTGCTTTTTTTTTTTTTTCTTTCACCTTCACTGCCTCCACTTTGGCAGGTTTAATGATTCTCCCTTCAAAGCCTCAATAGAAGCAGCTATGAAGCAGACAAAGGCGTCTCTCTCTAATGAACGAGGCGCAGGGTCGACTGAAACGTCAAGCTCTTGATTCCCGCTGCAAGCCCTGAATCAAAAGTGGCTGGATCTGGTTCTTGTTTTTCCAGGATAGCTCCAAATAAAGAAGTACATAAAACTGTATTTTGACTTTGGCGCTGCAGATGAGACATGAGAGAGGAGAGCGAGGGGGGCTGCCAAACCCTAATCAAAAATGCAAACAAACAAACAGAGTGCAGCCCGGAGGTCCTTTATAAATGGTATCCCTTCTGCAGTGTACTGTAAATCAATGTGTGCAGTGTGTTTTTGTGAACGTGCACGTGTGCATGTGAGTGTGTGCTGATGAATATGGGAGCTCAAAGACAGGTAGATTACTTTGGCTGCTCATCAGTCGGCTAAACGAGGGCCGGTGGCGGCGGCAGTGTTGGTGGTGATGACAGACTGACCGTCCAGACCACACACAGGTCACAGGCTGCTGCGCTGACCCCTTGTGGGAGTGTTGCAATACTGCGTGAGGACAAATGGGGGATGAGTGTTGTCTCTGTCTGTCTGTAATTACAGACCTGTAGCGTGCTGTTCGGCTGCTCTGGACAATGACATCAGATTTACTGCAGCACGGCAGGAAGACAGAGAGAATAAGTGTCTTTAACCCTTTCAGCCACAGCAGAACCACAGCTTCCTGCATACATTAAATAAGACTTGCACTGACACTGACTGGGCTATCTCGCTGTCAATCAATATATTCATAGTCCTAACACTAAAAATAAGTAAAATGTTTGCTGTCTCATTATCATTACAGGATAGGTTCATGTCAGGTGCTCATGTACACAGTGAATTCAGACCTTTGCTTGTCTTAATTCTGACCATTAAGAGATCCCTTCCTGATCAACACATTCTCTCTTTGACCTCGTCACATATCGACTTTGGTCATGGACCTTCCTCGTCTAGATACGATGTGAAAGGTACCCTGGGTTGCGTTGGTTGTTGGCGTTCTGGGACGCCGTGTCAAGTTCTGCCTGTTACATACAGTCTCTTTCAAAATAAACGCACGGGAATTTACGTTTTCTTCCTCCACCGATGAGCACACGTGGTTGGGTTTAGGAAAAAAAGAACAGGGTTTGGATTTATAATCTTACGGGATGAGAACATTGCTCTCCCGGGTGAAAGTCTGTGTTTTTCAGACCCATCCACCCTACTTGGACTTTTGCCGCCTTAACTTTCATTCTTGTCCTGCCGTGTTTTCCTCTGACACCGCCGTCATGCCAGCGTTTAAGGATGGCTGTTCTCGCCAGTGTCTGACACAGCAAGTCATTGCCCAAGTGCCGGATTTCGACGACTATGGAGTGAGACCGGGTTGTCCTGATGAGCTCCAAATGAAAGTGTTAGGGGACTAAATCCATAGTCCTCATTCTGTGCAAAAATATACCTTAAATGAGGCTTCAAATCAAGGGTGTCTCCTGAAGTGTTTTCAGTACAAAGTTTCCTCGTTGTGTTTCCTGGACAGTGTTTCTCTGTCGAGCTGCGGTGAATGGAGAGTAACGCAAAGAAGGAATTTTAAACCAGAAAGATGTGATTAGACTTCTGTATTATACAGGAGGAATGACTACAACAAGCAAAAGCTGCTTCCATGTCCGTTTGGGCACCTGACGGTGTTTTAAACGGACTTGAGAAAATATAAACACATCCTTTAATGTGGGAAGAGCCTGTGTTATTTACTGGCTGTGAGGCTTCAGTGAACTATTAAGTCATGGAGGTTTGTGACATGGTGTGACTTAAGTCAGCAATTCTGGAGAAAGACTGACACTATTCCAAGTCAACACCCAAAGAAATATGCCCCTCTCATCAGTGCCCCTTCAGAAGCTCTGGTAATACTTCCGCTGTTATTTACATTTCATCACTATCATGGTTTGCCTCCGTTCCGTGTGGGCAAGGATGTGGAGGACAGAGAGTTGCTGTTGTTGTTTTGTTGTTGTTCTTATTTACAGAGCCAGAGCTGTGTATGCCCACAACAACAGACAGTCAGCAGTCTGTGAAGAGATATTTGCTGAATTTGACAAAAAGTGTATTTGATTAGAATCGCAGACTGCACCTTAAAGTAAAAAACCTCAGTGAAGTTAATTGGAGTAAATGTTTGCCGTTGCACTTCATCAATTCTCGTCTGTGTTATTTCTCAGTTTTGAGGCCGTATGAAGCCCATAGCTGCTGTCAGTTTTAACAAATACCTCACAGATGTCCCTGATTAGTTGGATTACTGTGTGTTGTGTAATTAGCTTTTATATCTGACACAGACATTTTATAATAAACAGCATTTTGTTTCATTTCTTCCAGGCGAACCTCAATTCTACATGTACACTGAGTTGCCTGTAGTATTGTAGGATTGTTGTATTAAGAGGGATTTATACTTCTGCATCAAATCGACGACATACCTACGGCGTAGGCTCTGTCTTGACGTAGAGCAGTAGCCTGACGTGCACCTTCCCAGAAATGTAACTACACGTTGTGGTGACGCAGACCTCCTGTCTATTTTTGTAAGCTGAAACCATTTCCCTCAGTGGAAACAAAGCTTTTATTTACTTTAATTTCACAGACAAGAAACAATAAATTGTAAAGACAATAAAGCCTCCACTAAAAAGCATTTTAAGTCTTGTGTGAGATTTATCTTGGCTTCATATGTGCAGAGGAAATCTCCACCAGTCGCTAGGCTAATTTATATAAAATGCCATAGTCTTGTGCTAATAATGTTAGCATGTTATAGCCTATTTGTGGGGAAAATGTGTTTAGTGCAAGACAACTGCTTTGTCTGTGACCCGAATTTTGTAGCGTAACCTTTTTTAAATGTTGCTGTTGTCCCTGGCTTCATATGAGTAGAGAGAAGTCCGCTAGTTGCTAGGCTAATTTATACGGGGTAAAATGCCATAGGCTTGTGCTAATAAAGTTAGCATGTTGTATTTGTGGGGAAAATGTGTCCAGCAAAAGACAAATGCTTTGTCTGTGAATGTTGCGAGTTAGAGTGAAGCAGATTTGAGTAGGCTACTTATGTTTGAAATTGTCGCTATTAAGCCAGGTTTAATGTGTGTTTTTGGTGTGTTTGGAATCAACTAAAATTTACAGCACTTCATAGAAACCCCACCGCCGACTAGTGTTTTGTAGCTGTAACTGCAGCAGACGCACCACCGCACAAGTATAAATGCTCGGCATAGGCCACCTGCATAGGCTATGGCGTAGACTCTGCATAGAGCTGATGTACAAGTATAAATCTGACTGTATTAAAGAAGTGGACGTAGCCAGCGTGATGTCACCTATTGGTTTTTGGAGCCTTGAGTTGGCATTTCAGCTGTTGCCATCTTTGGTTTTTGGAGTCAGAAGTGACCATATTTGTTTGAGACTGTGGAGCTGTGGAGGAGTGAGGGGTTGATCTGACTCATAGACTGCGGTGACGCTTCCCAGACAGCCTGTCACTTAATCAGCCATGCCCTTAAATATGTGTAACTTATAGCTTTAATATAATGTTCATTTTATCATGAGGGTCTATGGAGTATGACTCACTTTTTGAGTCAGCCTCAAGTGGCCATCAGAGAAACTGCAGTTTTTAGCACTTCCACATGGGCTTCATTTTTCAGTCCTAGAGTTTGCTGCTTGGGTGTACCTAATAAACTGCCAGCATGACCCATAAATGTAACTGTTCACAGCGTTAAATTCATCTTCCAGTGAGTTTTATGGGTAAATACATAAAGTCTGTTTCTGAAAGATGCACCGAGCATCACACTGTGACAGGAAGGTGCAGACTGCATCATGGGGGAGATTTTAGGGGCCAAGGCGGAACAATAAATCAGTGGGAACCATTGCGGGGTAAAATTAATGATATCTGACTGCCTATGTAGGAAGTGAATCAACTAAAATAGTCCCCCAACTCCTCCAAATTGGGATGGAGGTTGGATATTATCATATGTATTACAACATCGCCTCACTTGTGGTCGGAATAGGCTCTTTTGTAGAAGAATACTTAAAACCCCACAATGAGCAATTTTGTTTTACTAAGCTCTGCTTTTATGAGTACTCCTTTAGTAAATGCAACCATATGCCCAACTGGAGTAAGATCCAAGAGAGGGAAAGGGGCTGAATGACAAGTGACCTCAAGAAACTCTATAGAAATGCTTTGGCAAAAACAGAAACTCAAATATAGCAACCCAAAATGACTCCACATCACATACTGCGACTCTCGCCTCTCTGTCCATTCATTGCACTGTGTGTGAGTAACCACTTAGGCAACATGTTGCATGCAGCTACAAAGGGTGGATAACACAAAACAGACCGATTGGATGACTTGCAAGGAGCGGTGGAAATTAATTAATCCTGATTAGCATTTCTGCTCCGAGCTCTCCCGTGGGAGCGCAGCTGGGTCCGACTGACCGGGTTCCCTAGCCAGCTGCAGTGACATGGAGCATAAACAAACATATCGCCGCATGGGGGAAAATTGCAAACATGTTTCAATGCCTTTGACAGGAAAGAGAAGTATTAATCATATCAGCAAATTGACAGACAGCTCGAAGGAGGAGAAATGTGCCCTGAGTTTAAATCTGGTTTTGTGGTTTGGTGACTTTATACTTCAAACTATCCAAACTCTACATTTGTGTGTGTGTGGGTGTGTGTGTGTGTGTATGTGTCAGGTGGAAGGATGCTAGGAAATGACTGCGCTGCACACATGTCTGTGGTTGTGGTCAGCATATGGGAGGCATTCCAAGATTTAGGGGAACAAAAAATATCCTCCCTCTGACACTAACAAGGTTAATAAACGCCGATCAGTCAGCCGCCATCTTGGGAGCCTTTCACAGAAAAAAAAATAAAAATCCAACGTCACACACTTTCCATTCAAAGTCCCCGTTTTCCTTCAGCTCCATCTGCTCAGTCGTAAGAGAACAAACTGATCTGTTGCTCAACAGCTAACTCCCAGCTCAACTGGAGGCTCGACAGGTGATGTTCTCCCCAAGTGCATCTAAAGTCAAAGGAGAGAAAAAGTGGAGTGAGATTACACCCATAAAGCTGTCGACCACAGATGACCCCGAAGGAAAGTTGAGAAAGTGAGAGCAAGAATGCGAGAGCTGTGAGGACGAAGCAGAGCAAGAGGGAATAACAGAGAAGGAAAAAATGGAAATGGAGGAAAAAGTAAGATGGACACTCTGACTTAAAGCAGAAGTTTCTTATGGCAGAGACTCTCGAAATATTGTCTCGCTTGACTGTTAAATGTAAAACACTCAGCAGACGGTTATCTTAAGCCCCTTTCACACATGCAGTCTATCCCTGAAATGTTTAGAAACATTTCCTGCAGGGGGTTAAGAGTGAATCAGAGCATGGAGCACTATTCAGGGAAATCTGTACCGCCAATCTCCTACCTCAAGACCTAGTAATATTTCAGTGAAATGCTGGTACGGCTGTGTTGTGAATGAAAGCAGCAGCATTGCAGGGGACTGACGAAAGATGCTTTAACGTGGAGGAACTGAACCAAACACAAGACTCAGCTGAGGACGTACTGGAATCTGCGATTTCTTTACGGTTTACGCCAGTGCTTTCGCACATGATTTGATATCTAACACACAAATACGTTACAAGTCAACTAGCACTAGACAAAAACAGCTCCTCGCCCACCACGTTCCTGAAATAATAAGAGATGTCCTCCAGAGCGTACACATACATATGGCCTTGCTCTATCTTCTTCTTGTTCTGTTGGGTACTATGGTGATTTGTATCCACAAGGCCCCAGTCACACTGAGAAGCAAAAACACCTTGGCACATCATGTTGGGCATCATGATGTGGTATAAATTCCCCCTTCCCTCTCACATTTTCTGTAGATCTCTCCCAATCCAACAGCTAATTAGTTAGCTAGCCCTTTTATCGGCATAGTAAACCCCATTGTACTCAATTATTTGTTATTTAACCTTTATTAAACCAGAAAAACCACTTGAGATTTATATCTTTTGTTCAAAAGTGTCCTGGCCAAGACAGGCAGCAACATAAGTTACAGAACAAAAATACAGAGAATAAAAATGTAAAGCTCTAAAACAAGCAATATAAAACACACAATAAGATTACTACAAAGAAAAGCCAAAAAGCATGTTAATATATACTAGAAATGAACCATAAAACACAAAAAAGGCAACTACACATGATTACAAGGACCAGCTGAGATACACTGTGACACCGGCATATACAACTTGTGTACAAGAATCCTGCAACAGTGCTTTGAAACGGCATCCATCCATTTTCATCACCGCTTATCCTCTTGAGGGTCGACATTGGGCGAGAGGCGGGGTCCACCCTGGACAGGTCACCAGACTATCACAGGGCTGACACATAGAGACAGACAACCATTCACACTTACATTCACACATACGGACAATTTAGAGTCACCAGTTAACCTGCATGTCTTTGGACTGTGGGAGGAAGCTGGAGTACCTGGAGAAAACCCGGAGAAACGGCATGCATTCGCCAATTAGTATTTGAATTACAGGGTGGCCTTCATTGTAACAAAATACTTCTAAAATCAACCTTCTGTCTGCATAAGTCATTGTCCCACTGTTCCTACCACAGCTACCAGGAAAAGGTGAGAATATTCTAACCCGTATGCACATCTAAAAAAGATTAGAAAAATGTCATGTGTGGCTCAAGAAAGGAGCGCACGCCAGGTGTGCTGTACCACAGGAAAACAATGGTTTTACTGGCAACACGTTTCTAGCATTACTGCCATCTGCTGGACTGTCCCTTAATCCCTCTGCTCCAGCATTGCCATGGCACGTGTGAAAAGGCACAAGACGGAAAATCACTTACGGTGCCTGAAAGGTCATCCCAATAATTTACTAGGAGCTACAGTGTGTGTGAAAAAGGCTTTAGATCAGCATAAGATTGGAAGCAGGGGGAAACAGCAAACTGGCTTTGTTCAGAGGTAACAAATTAAGCCCAACTGTACATCTAAAGCTCACTATTTAACATGTTATATTTAGTTGTTTTAATCCGTACAAAAACTGACATGTAAAATCAATAATTCACCATTAGGAATAAAACTGAGGGGACGAGGAGAAGCAAGACAAGAGAAAACAGGAGATGGAGGCGTCTGTGAGAACTCATCCCCCTTCGCTTTTTGACATTTGTTTTGGAAGGATGAAACTGAAGCCATAATTTTCACACACACACACACTCTCACAAAAACTGCACACATTGCACGGACAAACCCCAGTGGGTTTCCTCACGTTGCAACCATGAGGGTGCAATCAGAAAATCCTCTTTGTCTCAACTGAAACCAGATCGGAGCGCTCGGCCTTGCCGTGTCGACAACACACACAAAAGCGAAGAGCGCAGTTATGACCAACGACAGGCAGACAGACTACAGATGTGCACGTGTCAGATCAATAAATGTTATAGAGTGAATAATGCTTTCATTTGGATTAACTTAGCTGTCAGTGTTTGGGAAAACTCAAGCGAAAACATTCATCATCATATTTTGAATCATATTATCAACAGATGTGTTTGGCTCGGCCGGCCTGCTGCTGTCAGAAACCCACTGTTTGCTTTGTCTTGATGATAGAAATGCACATATACAAAGAGCATACACCCGTGCGCACACACCTCCTGCCTCCAAGCAAATCCCCAAAACAAGGCCTGTGTGTTGCAGCTGCAGGCTGATTGGAGTGACAAGCCAAAACTGTCTACACCGTGGCCAATGTCCTGATTCACAGCTATGTATGGTTTCTATAGCACTCCGCTCACCGCTCATTACATGGAAAATTGACCAAAATTACAGCCCTGACACAGCTTGCAGTCAACCAGAAGTGTGTTTAGATGTAACAGGGAGAAGATGTGAATATTCCCTCGTGGCTATTATCTGTTCCCTTCATATTTTGATGAAGGAGGCCGGTTATCATCTCAGTGTTGAAACATTCTGGTGTTCCCATTTCCTGCGTCCGCCCAAAATCAGCCTGGAAATCTAAATGGAGTGTAAAAGACCCTGTGTGTTTATCTGGTGGGATAATATTTACTCACTGTTCTCTGACTTTCCCTTCCTCTGTAGCTGTGTTTGTGTCTGGATCAGGGAGTAAACTATGGGAGGTGCCCTCAGCCTCCTTCACTTCCTCCTCCAACCTCAGTGAGAGCCTGCAGTGGGAGCAGGACTGTCAGTACCGCCACCCACAGGACAGAGTGAGAATCACAGCAGACATCCCTCCAAGACTGGACGGCACCTGGGTGTCAACAAGGTGATTTTTCTTTGAGTTAAGTTGTTGTAGCGATGAAGTGCTCAAGAAAGAGATATTGAAATGTGTAGAATTTAAGTCAAGAAAGCTTAAAAAGACACTTCACATATACATCCAGCCTCATCAAGCTGTTATATCCTTATCTGTATTAAAAGCATCCCCCACAGTTGTACACTTAAGATGTGGATTTCAGTCAGACTTGAATTGTAGAAATAAGGACTTGACTTGGTTTTTGAGACCTGGTAAAATCCCAGAATGCACAAACCCACACAGTCACCTCCATGAAGCTAAAGACTAGTCCACACATACACACACAAAGCTACTAATGGGCTGTAGGCACCGTTACTTTAGTCTGATGTGAATGACAGGAGATGCAATACAGTTTAAAATGTTTACTGAGAAGCTGAAATACACTCAGTCACACGGTAGAAAAACTATGTGCTGCGGTGCCGAAGTTGTCCTTTAACATGTTCAGAAACTCAGTTTTCAGTGTTGGCTTGTAATGCCAGGGTGTGCGCTGTCACAAATGACGCGACATGTAATGCAATGACAGACATGGCCAAAATAGTTCTGGCTCTAACCTTGCTAACGGGACTTTTTATATGTTTACACATACATGTACAGTTTTTCTTTCCCTATATTAAGGAACATAGGTTTCAGAATTTGACAGCTCCAGATAGCCCTCTAGTAATAGCTTTGTCGGTGGCTTCTGATTGGCCAACAAGGCTTTAGGGTAAGGGTCATATCACCTCCTGTGGGTCTGGCACACTCTATACAGTGCATCAATTGTGTTTTTGCAATAACATTTTGACAAAGTTATTTTAAAACAGTGTGTGTGGACAGGATTTTTATTCATTTTCTTTTTTCTTTTTTTTTTGGAGAATGAAGATGAAGTTAAAACCTCAAAAATACATGTGTTCGTATGGACTAGGCCTGAGCTATGAGTTTTTCAGCTTGTTGCTCTGAGTTTTCTGGCCTACAACTTTAAGCTGAAGTCACTGTACATTGCCTGTTAAACACCAAACAACAGAGAGACAAAGTTAGCAACTAGCTGGTGAACATATGGTAACACTGAGCAGCTAAAGAGACATATATTTCCTTCAGGAGGTGGTGGAGACCCAAAACAGAGCAAAATGCCACTGTTGGCTAACAAGTTGGCCAGAAATCAGTTAATTCAGGTTTAACATTAGCTAGCTCAGTGGTGCTAGCAGTAGATGCACGCTTCCTTCTGCACAGTGGTGTGGTTGGTTGGTGTAGTTCAGTAGAAAGAAAATAGTTCCTACATGAAACTGCTCACAGCAAGGTCTGTGAATTATCTTGAGTAACTGGGTCATGATTTCTATCACTAATCTTACCTCATTATGACCATTTCATTCCTCTGTGTTCAGGTGTGAAGTCCGTCCCGGCCCAGAGTTCCTCACCCGTTCCTACACCTTCCACCCCAGCCGTCACTTCCAGGCCCTGCAGCACTACTACTCAGACAGCAGCTGCGAGGACCCGGCCTACTCCCTGATGATCAGGGGGAAGCTTCGTCTGCGCCAGGCCTCCTGGATCACCCGTGGGGGCACCGAAGCTGAACACCACCTCAGCAAGGTGGGCATCGTGGTCCACAGCATGGCAGCCAAGCAGAGGCTGGCCTCCAGTCTGCCTCAGACCTGCGTGACTCTGACCCTGAGTCGTGTGGTGCTGGGGAAGCCGTATGAGCTGTACAACACACGGGCGGGGAGGGGATGCCTGGCAGCGCTGGGCTTCTCCATGTTGGAGCTAGGACTTCTGCGGGTGGAGACGCAGCACCACAGCCGTGGAGGGAAGGTCCAGGAGCTGCTCTTAGGGGACATTCACACTGACTGGGCACAGAGGACTCAGAACAGACCGACAGGGTACCAACAGCCGCTGCAGAACGCCATGGTGAGGCATTACTGTGTTTGTATTTACCAGAGAGAGTTGATCAGAGAGGTGTGGGAGATTAATTATAAAGTCAGGCACAGGCACTACAAACAATGTACCATTAGCAGGTCAACAGTAAGGCAGTTGGGGTTTCAGTGTGCTGCCCAAGAGCATTTTAAAGGTCCACCCCAAAGCATTTGTATTTGACAATCTAGAAATGAGACTCAACAAACAACAATCTTTCTCCAGAATCTCATACTGCACCTTAAAGCAAGTGTTCAAAAAAAACTAATCGACAACTTTATTAATGATGAAAATAATCATTAGTCGCAGCCTTAAATCACACTGTCTTCCCTCTTCTTTGTAGCATCACATCCACCCCTGCCCTGTGTGCGCCCTGGTGTACCGCTCCTCAGAGCAGCGCCCCCCGGTGTTGCCCCGCAGACCTGCAGCTCCTCTGTCTCTGGCCGGCCGCTGGGTCAGCCAGCGCTGCGAAACCCGTCCCAATGTCCTCTTCCTCACCCGAGACTTCACCTTCGATCCTGACCAGCACGCATGGGAGGGCATCTACCGGCACTACTCGGACCCCGCCTGCTCTCAGCCCACTTTTACCCTGAGAGCCTCGGGCCACTACGCTCAGGGAAACCCCTCCGCCAAGGTCTCAGGAGCCACCGAATTCGTCTTCAAGGTCACCCAGGTGAGAGTCACAGCTGCGGAGGAGCCCACAGCGAAGCTGTTGAATGCGACAAGGTCTGGAAAGTGTGGTCGCTCCGGAGGCTGGGAGGTCAATGTGGAGCAGGACTTGACCCCCACAGATGGGTGCACCCTGCTGGGCATCAAGCTGCCACATAAGGAGTACGAGCTCTTCAAGACTGAGCTGGATCACAAGAAACACCCACTGCTGTTCATTGGAGAGAGGCCGACTGATGGGTCAAGCCCAGACCGACCGCACAGGAGGCCCACTTCCTTTCAGGCTCCCATGGTGCTTTGCAGCGGTGGGGACAAACAGCCTTCCTATCGCTACGGCTCAGGTTTTAACAGCAAGCAAGTCCAGTTAGCAGCCAGTGGGACAGAGAGACTGGCACAGTTGGTGTTACTGGTGCTGGGATCTGTGCTGTGCAGCGGGTTCTTTGTTTATTAGAGACACATTCACAAATCGCACCTGTTACACAGCTGAAGTCATTGATGGACATTGTCTTCTGGCAGCTTTCTTTCACTCTTCCTCCACGTGATGATGACCAACATGTGTGATGGTCAAGAAAAATCATGAGACACTCAGGAGAGCTGAATAAATTTTTATATCTGGCTGTCAGATGCTGCCTATAGAGTCACTTTAATGACTCCTAACTTCAGCTGTAATTCTACCTAAACTAATCTGTATATAAACCACCAGTATATACAAATGCCGTCATGTCAGTATGTAAAAATATATTCTTTTATACCGTCTTCCTTTTGCATTATGATCAAATGTTCTCTCTTCACAGATTAATTATTCCTTTTGCATATTTCTGTGTACATGCAGTTTTCTTGTCATGTCTTTTATTACAAAGCAAAATCACAGCATTGAAATGTGGATCAGTTTTCATTTCCACATCAAAGTAAAAGCCATGGACTTCCCAGCGGACTTCACACGAGAGCTCATTTTCATCCAAGATGCAGTATAACTAATGCACTTTGTACAGAACGTTGTTTTCTCAATATGCTGGAGACAAAAGAAGCTGGAAAGTGGAACAATTGTAATCAGCACTCTAATAGCTGCCATCCTCATCCTCACTGGTCTGATGCCACTGTGGTGTGACATGTTGCTTTATCTCTGTCCTCCGTCAAAGCTCCTGTATTAGCCTGCTTTTCTATCAGCAGCCAGTCTAAACAAATCTAATTAATATTTATTTTAACCATTTATACTTTTGATAAGAGGAAGATTTTTGATCTAATATTTTATAGTTAGTTTCGCCATTTAAGAAGTGATTATTTTCTATTTGTATTAAAATGGCTTTTCATAACATCTTGTGTTCAATCTTTGAAACAAGTGTTTACAGCCATGCTGCTCTGTCAGGCACTTGGAGACATCTGGGTGCCAGTCTTCAAACACATATTGTCGGATGACCAGCGGTGTGGCGGAAGGTATACCCAGGTATATGGGGTATATGATGATGATGATGATGATGCTTTAGTACAAAGCTGGGACTCACTCAGAATCACAAAACACACACATACATAGGAGGTCAGGAGTCGTGAAGGCAGAAAAATCTGTTCAGTGAAATCACACGAAAAGCAAAGTCCATAAATCCAAGCAGACTCAAAAACCAAGGAGACAAACAAAGGGAAACAGCTGGAGAACACACAAGGCGACAATGACACTCTGGCAACTGAATGGCGGAAACACTGGGCTTTAAATACACAAGGGCTGATGACTAACTACACACAGGTGAGTGGAACAAGACACAGGTGAAACACGAGGTAATCAAGAATGGCGGGAAAACTCAGGAGGTACAAGAAACCCTGAACACAATGAGAAGACATTTCAAAATAAAACAGGAACTGCACACAAACACAGAATATCACACTCTTTCTGGCGGTTTACAGTATACGGACCTATCAGCCAAAAAGCCATTGGAATATATGACAGTATACCCACTTCCTCTACCCTGGAAATCCAGAGTTCTCGCTAGAGCACAATTTGAATTTGCTCAGCGAGTCACTCTGGCAATCAGTAATGATACTCATTACCCATGCCCTTGGAGCCGAGCTGCACCAATCACATCTGTGTATCTGATATAGGCGGGCCAGAGGCGAGCTAAACAGATGACGACAGCGCTGCGACGACTAAGTCCGGAATCAGTCAGTAAACACTGCAAGATGGCTACGGATGAACACCAGTTGTTTGAAACGGCTTTGGCTGCTACAATGAACGAGTTAGACTTGGCTTTTTCTCTAAAAGAGGAACAGAAGACGGCGCTCGAATCTTTCCTTTGCAAGAAGGACGTCTTTGCTGTTTTGCCGACCGGATATGGTACTAATCTACCAGTTAGCTCCACTGGTAGCTAAGCGTATACGTCACCACGTGTATTGTTCTGATTGGTCGTAGTGTTATCCAATTGCGTGCAGTGATATTTTCAAATGCATGCTTGGTGCCGCCCCTTGAGTTGGGCCATTTGCATTACTCATAGCCAGACCCTAAATCTTTCTAGATTTGGGTCTGGATTTCCAGGCTACACTTCCTCCTCTGTAAACCACCCATCAACCTAGTAGTACACCTACCTCATCAACTACCACTACACCACTGCTGATAACCAGAAGCCTCTGGAGCCAAGGGCCAGTAGCCTATTACCAGCTGATCTGGTGTAGCCAGAGCCAACGCATCCCCTTCAATGCATCGGCCATTGCGACTAATCTCCATAAACAGATAAATGCATAATGATTTCTTTAAAAAGCTAACACAAAGCTAACTTGTTGTCAGACAATAGCTGATTGCCTCTGAGATTGCACTGTGGCTAATGTGTTCCGTCTCTCTACACGAACTGTTTACCTGCCGCTCAAACCTGATTAGTCAACTACTTGGACTACAAATGGACTACAAACAGAAACAATAACACTTTTTTCCGTGAGCAGCAAGCAAATCTGGCAAGGAAAACACACCGAAAATGTATTATTTTGAATATGATATAAATGATCTGACTGTGATAAATAATAGAATATGCATCTCATGCTTCCACATATCTGTCAGTTATGTCTAAACACGAAGAGAAAGAGACGAGCAGAGCCACACACACACCCACACTCATGCACACAAAATCACAGACACACTCAGAGACACATGCAGACAGAAAGAGAGCTCTACATCTGATTTAAACAGAGCAGAGAGCAAAATCGTTTGTGTACATCGTGGGGAAATGCACTTCTGAACGGCCAGGCGACTGCTGACAGACAGGGGTTAGGATACCAAACCGTCACCAGATATCTGCATATATATGTAGAATCTCTTTATAGAGATAGGCTAAGTGCTAATGTCAGCCTGCTAACATGCTCACAGTGACAAAAAACATGCCAATATGCACCAGAAATCTGATTTTTTTAGGTCCTATCCTCTGACCAATGGGCTGTCTTTACCCTCACCATCCAAGATCAGTGCCTTACCCCAACCATCTTTGCACATACATAGAACAAATTGAGTTTCATGGACAGATCAGGCAGCAACAATGCTGATATTTTTTCACCATCTCAGTTTATTTGCCTGCACTTAACAAAAAGCATTGTTATACTGATTTGTGCTGATATTTAGTCATAAACCAAAGTATTGGATGATGGTGCTGGATGTAAAGTTAAGGGATTAAAGTTTTTGCAATTTATCCTGGGGGGGACGTGAAAGTCTGAACCGAATTTCAGAGCAATGCATAAAATAGTTTTTGGCATGTTGGTCAAAACCACAAAGGTCAACCTTGTGGTGGTGCTGATGGAAAAATGATCAGATCGCCAAAGTCAATAGGATTCATTGTCTGGGGACCATGACTGTTTGTGCAAAATTCCACAGTAATCCGTCCAATAATTGTTGTGATATTTCAGTCTGGTGAACCGACTGACCTGCATGAGTAAAATGAAAGTGTCCTCCATCCCAAAGCTGCTGTTTTATTTCAAGAACTAAACAGAAAATCAGGACTGTAGCATCAGCTGGATGTTGTCCCCTCTGCGGTGTTTAGACTGTGGTCTGATTCAAAGCCCAGATAGTGGGTGGGTGAGCTTAGTACCGTTTGATAAATAAGTGTCATATGGCTCGCACATTACTACACGAGGCATTCCAGCGCAGGTCCAACTGCTGGAAACACACAGGCGGATATCAGATTGGATGCACAATGTATCACAAGAATGAACAGCCGAAAGCCAACAAAATAGATTTCGCAGTCGCTCTGGCAATAAATGAGGCGAGCGACACAGCAGTTAGGAGACAACAGATGATTATATATATAGCTCCAGATTTCCAGTGTTATGACTGAAGTAAGTGAAGCGTCATGCTCCACGGAGTGAGATATCTTCCATTTGTAAAATCCTGACACCTGCATCTAAAGAAATAGCTGCCGGCAGCACAGCTCAGCTCACACTATCTCCTTAAATTAGGTGTGTATAAAAATGTTTTGTATTTACATACAGATAATCTGTGAGGATTAAAAAACAAAACCAAAGTCCATGAAAAGACATTGGAACCAATTTTAAAGAGCCCGAAGCCATATTTTCTCAATCAGTTTCTTACTGTGAGCAGTGGGATCCTACAAGAACACAAAATTAGCTGTGTATCAAAGTTCAAACAGTTTTGGTGATTTGACCTCTCTCTGATTTAAATTAGACGTGGAGACAAATCAAATCTGATGACAGTTGGTGGATTGTTTGGTAACTGTCAATCAAATCTAATCAAATCAGACCCACACACAGGGGCGTCCAGTAGCTCAGCGGGTAGAGGTCCATGTACAAAGACAATACCCAGGCTTGATTCCAGCCTGTGGCCCTTTCCTGCATGTCACCCCCTCTGTGTCTCCTTTACACTCTTAATACTGTCCTGTCTAATAAAGGCAAAAAGCCATGAGAATAATCTTTAAAAAAACAACAACAACAACAACAACACACACCCACACAGTCCTGATGAAGCAAATTAGTTTCATGTTTTAGTGTTCAAATCTTATTTAAAACAGATAGTTATAGTCCTTGATTATGATGGTTGGGCCACATTCGAAGCTGTTGTAAAATACTTTATAAACACATATAATATATAATTCCAGTATTGCTACACCAGTTAGCCACTTACAAACCATTGTATAATTAACACATCCAGCAGACACAGAGAACCATTATTATTCATTTGGAGTCGTGTCTCTGACTACCTGGTGAATTGAAGTCCAATATTAATTCAACTTTTAGCTCTGTTTTTGGTCTCCACGAACTCCTAAGGAAAATATTTGGCTTTTTAGCTGCTAAACGCTCCACTGTTTTCACCAGCCAATCCCCAGTTTTGCCTATATGTCATTTGGTGCTGGGCAAGCAGAATACAGTATTTTTTAAAATAGTTTTTGTGCTAAAAAAACATAACACTATAATAGCTTTGAGACTTAAACAAAACAGTAGAGCCGGAAAACCAAAACAGTAAGCTGAAAGACTCTGTGTGTTATTATAAAAAATATTGATTATAGTCACTTAAAGATTTTAGACCAACTTTTCAGGGGCTGTCACATCAAACTATTCTGCTTTTGTAAACTACTGTCTGTGCTGCAGCTTTAAAATGAGTAAATACGTAAAATACACAAAAAAATAATGAAGCAAAATTGATGTTAGTTGGCTCTCCAGCATTCAAGTGGGGACAGAAAGAGAGAGAACGAGGGAGAAAGAGAGCGAGTCAGTCCTTTCCAGAGACTACATGCTGTTCCTATTAACTCCTGCGAGAATGGTGATGGCAGCTGTTAGCCCCATGAGGTCATCCTTCAGGCTTGGATGGAGAATATAGGTCTGTAACCTCCTGAAGCCAACACACAAAAAAAGAAAACGGACTCAGACAAAGACGAGCCGAGAGTGGACGTGTGGCATTTATCTGAACAATGATGTGCGGAATCTGTCATTAAAATGGAGAACCAGTGAATCCAGCAGCAACCGCATGGATCCACCCATAGTTAACTGGGTGGTGATGATGACTGAAGAGAAGGGCCCGGGGGCTGCACAGTTTTTCATAGTCTGTTTGCGGTTTTCTGTACTCATAAAGTAGAGAGACTGTCAGAGGCAGAGAGGACTGCAGAGCCAACCTGTTAGCAATCAGGCCTGGTGGCTTATTGAATGCATCCATTGAACAACAGAAACAACAAAAAGAAATGAGATAAAACACAGACCTCATTTAGTTTGTAATGTAATAGCCTAAGTGAGGATGATTGCATCTTGAGTGGAGCTGCATGTGTGTTTACAGCAGGTTAACAATCCTGGTGAAATAAAAATACAGTGAAATAGTAGAAGAGTTTGGCATTTTGAGAAATGCACTTATGAGTTACATGAAAATATGCAACTCTCATAAGGAGCCAGGAGCCAGTTAGCTTAGCTTAGCTTAGCATAGGAACAGGCAGAAACAGCTAACGTGCTTCTGTCAAAGTAACAAAACCCAATGACCAACACCTCGAAAGCTCACTGATTAACACGTCATTATCTTGTTACATAACCACTAGTGTAAACACTGGGGTGTGAAGCAGTCGAGATGATAGTCAGCACCTCCAAATCTGAGGCTGTCTGGTTCTCTACCGGAAATCGGTGGATTAAAGTTCAAGTATCTCAGGGTCTTCTTCACCAGTGAAGTGAGATGGATCGGGGGTTCGGCACGGCGTCTGCAGAGATGCAAGCACTGCGCCGGACTGTCGAGGTGAAGAGAGAGCTGAGCAAGATGGCAAAGCTTTCGATTTACTGGTCCATCTACATCCCAACCCTCACCTATGGTCATGAGCTCTGGGTAGTGACCGAAAGAATGAGGTTGCAAATACAAGCGGCCGAATATTGTTTCCTCCGAAAGGTAGCTGGGCTCAGCCTTAGAGGTAGGATGAGGAGCTCAAAAATCCAGGAAGAGCTCAGAGTAGAGGTGACGTTCCTTTACGTCAGAAGGGGTCAGTTGAGGTGGTTCGGGCATCTGATCAGGATGCCTCCTGGGCGCCTCCCGTAAGAGGTGCTTCGGGCACGTCCAACTGGTGGGAGGCCACGGGGCAGAGCCAGAACACCCTGGAGGGGTTACATATCTTGTCTGGCTTGGGAACGCCTCAGGATCCCCCAGGAGGAGCTGGAAAGCATTGCTGGGGAGAGGGACATTTGGAGTATTTTGCTCAGCCTGCTGCCCCTGCTTCAACACAGATATGACAATGGAAGCAATCAATAGAACAACACTTGTTCACTTTCAGGAGGAGAGTTGAGAAGGGGTACAGATGAGAAGATCTGTTCCAGTTGGCTTAGTTTAGCATGTTCTGGAAGGGGGGGGACACCATTGTTCTGACAGCCCAAAATTCGTAAGCCCAGTTTGTCTGAAAATGTTCCATTGGAGCAAAAGCCCCTTTCTTGATATTCCAAAAACAAATGGCCATTGCTACAAAGTTGCATACACACTCCCTACAGTTGGACAATCCTATTACCTGAGAAAAATGTTGACATTGTATGTTTCTGTAAACCGCAGATACATTTGTACATTAGTTTGTAGTACATATGCTTAAACACTGTGGTGAATGTGTGGTTATGGTTAGGCATAAAAACCATTTAGTTATGGCTAAGATCAGATCATGATTTGACTTAAAAATCCTCCGTTTGGTAGCACAAACGCTGCTGGAAAAGTAGGGACAGGTAAAAAAACACACCCAGGATCAATGGCTCAAATGCCACAGGGAAATACCACAATGGATCGGTAAAAAAACTTGAGATAAGTGGCTCTTAAACATTATCTACCGCAGGGAGTGTGCATTTTCTGAGAAATGTGACATTGGAGCAATGTCCGTTTGTTTTGGGTATAACGTGCTGATGGAGAAATGGGCCCTCGGTCCAGTGTGACAATTATCGAACTAATGGGGCTTGGAATTAATTCTTGTGTTGCTTTTACACATGGGACACACGAACTGTAACAGATGAGCAAAATGGCCAAAATTCCTTCACTGAATGAGCAGTTGAGATCCTCCAGACTAGAATTTGGATCCAAAGTTATGTTAGTTGAATTTAATGAGGAAACTCTTCGGAGCCACGAGTACAAGAGGGAGAGCAAAAATTGCAAAGTGTTCACTTGAGCCACTGTATCAGGTTTAAGGTTTTTAGCTGACTTTTTAAAATAAATAAATAAATCTCTCAGGTTGTTGTTTGACTTTCTGTAGCCTTCTATGAATCTGGACCATAAAAGATTCAACCTCTTCATACAACTGTAGGAAGAATGTTCCTATAGACTGTTAAAAAAAGGAAAACAAAACAAGCCCTAAGGAGTTTCCTTTCAACTAAACCAAGTTTCCAAACCACAAACAGTTTGGTGGTTTAGTCTGACAAATGTTCTGGTAAAAGAAAGACACAGTGCTGCTCTTGGATAGAAAATACAGCAGAGGTCCCATCTCCTGCCTTCCCATAAAAATCTTGCATATGCAGTTAATGCACACACACACACACATCATTGAGATGACATCACTGCAGTAGTACGGGTAACTTCCAACCTCCCTCACTCATTCAAATTTCAGGCTCTATTAAGAAAATCCCATTATTTCTATGAGAATATGAGCTACAGCTGCCCCATAAAAGATAACATCAGACTTAAGTTGGCCGGCTCAGTTGAAACAAATAAGTTTCTATTGAGAAATGTGCCCTCTTGGCTGTGTGACAAATGAACAAAGCATCGTGCACAGAGCTGCAGCACAGGGCAGCGACAGCACTTTCCTGCTTGATCTCACGCCAAACAAAAAACGGGCTCCTTTCTGTCATGACCTCATGCTCATATACTTCACCAACTACTGAACAGATCCCGCCTGTCCAACAGCCCGTAATTCTCTTTTCCTTAACATGAACTCCTCATCTATCACGAGTGTTCACATCTTTTACTCAGGTAAAGGACTAATTCAACAATGTAAAAGGAGGTTGTATGCAGCCTGGGAGGAAGACTGTAAATATGACTAATAGCTGAAAAAGTACTTTCACCCTGATTACAGTATGCTTTTAGATTGTCAGTACTGATGTATCATTCTGTAAGCAGCTGTGAAAGAAGTATTCAGATTGTTAATGTCATAAAAAAAAGTAGCTTAGAAACACTCCAATAAAGTAAAAGTCCAGCACTGAAAATGTCACTTAAGTAAGAGTACAGAGGAAGTATTATAAGCATAAGGTACTTTAAGTATCAAAAGTAAAAGTACTCATAATGCAGAAACACAATCTTTCCAACAGAACTATTATTACTGATGCATTAATGTGTAAGAAGCATTTTACTGTTGCAGTTATTCAAGGTGGAGCTTATCATTAAACTATTTTATTAAATGATTGGGGAGTTTAATCTGTGTATTGTGTTTGATTATCTCATGTTTTGTGTGTAAAATCTTCATCTATAAAGTAACCAAAAACCACAATTGTCAGGTAAATGTTGTGGAGTAGAAGTATTAAGTAGTATGAAATGGAAATATTCTAGAAAAGTACAAGTACCTCAAACTTGTACCTCAAATGTATGCTTTTGCTGATTGAGGTGGAGCTAACAAGCGGGCTGAAAAATTAATGCGGAAGTGCCAAAAACTGCAGTTCCCCTAATGGCCACTTGGGGCTGCCTCCCAAACGAGTCAGTCCCTGTAGACACCAGGCGTGCACCAGACTTTGAGGCCAGTTTTACATAGTGGCCAAACCGGGTAAGAGACTGTTCGTTACTTATGAGGGGGCAGGGGGTGGCGCAAAAAGAGGGAGGCATGTCAAATATTTCTTTAAGCAACTGGGAGGAGGAACTGGGAGTGGCAAACAAATTTAAATGGTTGGATTTTGTATTTATTTTACTGCAGATTTTTCAAGAAAAAATGTATGTTTTCTTTAAAAACTGCCAAAACTACAGCATTTATCACAGACAGAAACTGTAAAACAGAAATTATTGTTGGATTTTCACAATTCTGACCATCCTTTGACACATCATGTGCAACAAATGCTTTCATCAGAAAAAAACCCATAATCAAATCTGAGCTTAAATAATAGTATTTCATCAAAATCATTTTATTATACATCTCATTTAAATATGGCTAAAATAAACCTTTTGCAGTAACTAACCAGCACGCATGACAGGAATGTAAAACTGAGGCTTTTCAACTCTGGGATACCTCCAAATATCAAAGGGTAAGTTTTGAACATTAAATTAACTACTTTATGGTGACGCAAAGGTTGTGCATTTTCCACCAGTCACTCAGGGAGGCTCAAGAAAAAAAATTTGTACAAGAAAATAATTCACACCCCAGCCATACCCTTCCTCTGATAAGTAAAGAACAGTCCCTAACTACACCTTAGGGGTCCTTTGTGTGATGCCATAGGGCCTAAAAAGACTTTTCCCCATTGACTTAAATTGGGAAAAAGAGCGTCTGTAAATCAGTGGATACATTTTTTTGAGCGAAATGATTGGTTTCACTATCTGGATTTGATCCATTCGGTCCAATAACATTTCTTAAGTCTAGAAGAGCTGATTGTTAATTCTTATTAAGTTCATCATCATTCAACTTAGCCAAGGTCTAAATTGGAAGTAGCCAGCAGGGCCAGCAGAAGTTGACTGCTCAGCTGGCGAAGTCTCTTGTGCGTTTGCTTTATGGGCACAATGATGTGAAAGATCCGCTTAAATTTACACCCCGGAAGTCGAACTTCTTTGGTTTAATGTGCCACTGAGCAACTTTCATAGGAATGAACAGGACTCTGCCTCCAACACCACACCCAGTTCTCTTTATACGTCCATGAGACCTCCATGTTAAAATGCCCAGCTTTAAAGCAGAACTTAATCTTTAGCTAATTTCAACATTCATGACAAATGTACACGGAGATAACTTTATATAACTCACCCAATTTATTTTATTAAGTCAGACAGTCAAACAGTCTGTCTGCTAGGCATCACTTCTGGCCCTCGCTGCTCTCCAGCTAACCTTGGGAGCGCTCCAAAAATCCAAGATGGCAAAGGCCAGAATGCCAAACTTGAGGCTTCAAAACAGGAGTCAACAAACCAATGGGTGACATCATGGTGGCTACGTCCATTATTTTTATACACTCTATGGTTTTAACTACCTTATTTAAAAGGGTCTCTAGATACATCTGAGGGGTTGTGGGATGATTAATGGAAGAAAAGCAAAGTTCTGTTGCACAAATTTGTATTAATTCTTTGGGCCACCATTGGGAACCACTGGTTTAATCTAGAGCAACGTATGTTAAAAGTAAAATATTTCCCTTTAAATTGTGGTAGACTTGAAGTGTAAAGCACATTATATAAAGGAAATACAAAAGACAAGTGTAAAAATTGTATTTAGATAAAGTACTTCACAGCACTACACATCAATTCTCTTCTGCCACACATAAAAACATAACAGATGAACAGCACCGTGCATCATCCAGTATGAGACAACCTCTTTAACATATTTGTTGCCTTTGGGACTCATTCTGACAGAAGCATTCCCCCAAGAGCTATCTGTCAGATCTGGTGGCTTGTTAAACCAGGTCATGTTTCTGTTCTTAGGTTAAGATCACACAAATGATTGAAAAGGTTTTTGCTGGAGAGATCTGCCACAAGGCCGATTCTTCCAGACTGCATTCTCCGGCTGCCAGTTGTCTGGCCTCCAAGCTTTCTGGCAAGCTCCAAGTCCTTTTCAAGCAGTTATGGCCCCAAAAACTCTTACAGGGACCTCTTGTAAGTAGAAAATTTGCATGAAATTTGGCTTATTGATGTGCCAAACAACTATGCCAGAGCGCGGAGTATTTTGTTTCACTTGGAAAATAAATTAAGGGTGTATATAAACGCGCCAAATATGTAAAACCTGTTGGTGCAGCGGGAGATGGATTCTCTTCTCAGTGTACTTTAACAACAGCGTAAAACAATACTCATCGTGCTGCCAAAAGTAATTATTGCACACAGTTAACACCAAGAACAGGAGAGTGTCAGGCTGATGCATAATTAAATGTTTTATATGTTTTCCAACGTCGAGGCGCAGCCAGACATCAAGTTTATTGTACAGAGCTCAATGAGGACCAGATTCAGAGGAACAGGGGAGGCGAGGCGGAGTGGTTAAAGATCAGTCAGAGTCTCTGGACAGAGGATAAAAAACAATCTGTGGCCCGTAAAAGACATCCAGTACAAGGGTCGGACATCAGCGACTGATGTGGTTTCCTTCTGGTCAGTATGAATAATACGAACCACCTGCTCCGGATAAAGTCAAGAGAAGGTTAATTAGGACATCGGTACTTTGTATCGTGGGGATCATTAACTTATGTAAGGCCATCAGTTCTCTAATGCATACAATAGCTTTGATCATTGCATTGTCTGTGCTGTGATTAGAGGATCAGTGTGTAGGGTTTAGGGGGATATATATCAGCAGATATATAATATAATAAGTGTGTTTTCTTTAGTGTATAATCACCGAAAATGAAAGATTACTTGTGTTATCGTTAGCTTAGAATGAGCTGTCCTCGTCTACAGAGGCAGCAATGTTGCACCGCCATGCTTGGGTTGAACCAAATACTTGTATGAAACAAGTATCTGGTACAGATAATGTACTTTTTACAAGTACAAGTATCCTACAAGTAAAATATGTCATGATCTGTACTGTAAAAATCCAAATTTGGCTCGCTATTAATCCATTACTCTTGTGATAAAAAATTTTCTGAAGCTCAATTCTGAGGCTTTTCTGTCAATACGTTTTTCATAGGTAATAAATATTGCAACTGTCAGGACAACACCTCTCCTTTCTACTGTCCTTATTCACTGTGAGTCCTGAACTGTGCTGTCCAGGATTTAGTCAAGTTTTCTGTGAATCAAAGGATATCACAGTTCCTGATATCCTGTTGGAAACTGATGCGGCACCGAGGTCGTCCAGTTTGTCTGTACAAGGCTAACATGATGCTAGTTCAGCTGGTGCTCATTCTTCATTCTTTCCTCGATGTTTACTGATGTTTACATTTGAAAACCTCGACCTGGCTGGTTAGCAGAAGTCGGCAGAGGAGAGTTTACACACTGGTGGGTTGATTTTCTCATCCTGATGAGTGACTCGCAGCCACGCGTGTCCAAAGCCAACCACAAGTAGCACCACCAAGACTTACAAAATAGACAGAAAAGCCTAAATCTAGCACAGCTGACAGAGAGGTGACTGGAATCGACCATCGACCAGGGCTCTGGTGCCAAATGCAACACGCAGGTGGAGAGTGGCGACAGCCTAAGCAGGTAACTCAACAGCTCTCCAGTGGAGAGAAGCACGTGTCTTTACATTTTACCTTGTATTGCAAATTTGACACAACCAATAGAACAATTAAAAGCACCAGACTCAGTGTACAAGGTTTCTGTGCTTAATGATTCTTATCTGATGATGTAAAATATGGACTTGGTGTGCAAAAGCCTTTAGATAAGAAGATGGATACCACCCTCATGTCTGTACAGAAAGGCTACGGGCAGCAGTTTAGCTTAACGTTAGCATAAGGACAGCTAGCCTGGCTCTGTGCAAAGGTAACAAAATCAGCCTACTAGCGTACCTAAAGCTCACTCATTAACACAAATAAATCTTGATTGTTTAATCCCTACAAAAAACAAAATGTTAAAGTGAGTTTAGTTTTATGGGGGAGATTTGTTTCAGACTATTTCTTGGCCAGGAGCGGTGACTTCCTGCTGGCTGTCTGGCAACCCTACAGTCAAGACACGAAACCTCATTTGATGCCTCTTTGACCTCCTCTTCAGGTGAGCAGCAAACCTCAGGACCTCTTGTAATTTTTACCTCTGCAGTATTTGAACACATTCCTCTGTGATTTACCTTGGAAATGGATTATTTCCCTACAGAATGTCGAAAGGTAAATTAATATTGGTTGACTTCGCAGCTGTGTCTTGCCACGGCCAAGCCAAACAGCTGAGGAGCTACCGGGCCCAGGTGCACACCGGGGAGTTTCCTGATACAAACCCCGCTCTACTGCCTCCAGCCACGAGGTGCAGACAGAAACACTGTCTAGTTGTTACTGATACAATAACACCCGATGAATCACCAGGATTTTATTTTACTCAACACTAGGACTGCAGGAGAAAAAATCCGAGGGGTAATTAATTTCCTTGCAGCTATATATTTTAACACTCTTATCCCACTGCACATTGTGGTGCAGCCAAATCAAGCAAAGTGGTAGCAACTGACAAGCCAGATGGTTGGAAGAGCAGTCGAGGATTCTGGGAATCCCTTCACAACAGCATTATGTGTTGTTAAACAACGTTATTGGCTTTTCAGACATTGCTGCGTGTTTTATCCGTTAGACAAACGGACACTTACCGCTGTGATTCAAATGTAATGCTATACATGAGAGGCACAAACTGTGTCTGGGTGGGGATTGGGCTTTCACAGGTCGTTTAACACGTGTTGTATGCTTCAGATGTTCTCAGACAGCGCACACTACCAAGATGTGTTCCAGCCTTGGATCACTGAGTCGGCACGCACCACAACTTTTCACAGTAAATCACGTGTTCATCGCATTGAGGAACGATGAGGTGTCAGAGATCACTTAAGTTTAGACAACTTTTCTATCCTTATTCATCATTCAGCTCAAGATACCAGGAGGTGACAGTCTGAATATGGATGACTCAGTTACACAGTGACTGAAAATACAAAAGTTTGTGGGTTCTTTAAGGTAGATCCTCACCGGTTTTACACATCAAAGTCTGTTAAAGGTTTTGGAAAGTACAACTATATATGTGTAGGAGGGAGGGGCATGAAGTCTAATCAATGTTAAGTGATGTCACTTGATTCAGCGTCACTTGGGTCGGAAGACTACAAAGGCTGTGGAGTGAGGAAGAATAGTGTACATCAGGGATGACATTTTTTTTGTAGGCTGTAACAGAAGTAAGCATCACATTTTTCAGCCGGTTTAGAGCCACTAATTAACCTGCATGTCTTTGGATTGTGGGAGGAAACTGGAGCATCCGGAGAAAACAAACACTGACAACCCCCACCCTGGGTTTGAAGGGAGAGTCCTCTTGCTGTGATGCAACAATGCTAACCAGTGTACCACTATGCCACCATGGTGACACTCCATCGTCTCATTTAGCCTCTTGTGAGCAACCGCCTTTTTTAAGACATGCAAAGGCTTTAAAATTCATTAATGAAAAAACACACTGACTCTAAGATGAGGGAACCTGGAGTGGAAAAATGCTAACTCATCTGCAGGTTTTAGGACTCATTCCTGGGGCACTCTATGCTGTGAGAGTGCAATGATAAATTGGTGGAGTACTCTTCAAAAAGAAATCACCTCTTACTGTTAACTGGCCCGCAGTGATTTATAAGTGCAACATTACAGCCAGATGGTCCTAATCTGGCAATTATTTTTCATCTACTCTTCACATTGTTCTTCACACAGACTGTTTTTTCTTTTGTTGTGGCAGCAGAAACAACATATTCTTTAACTGTTGTGTGTTTGTTCGTCCTTGGACTCTGTTGTAACAGCTGACTGAAGTGAGCTTCAGAAAAGAAAGATGTGCCACCAGATCACACAATCACAGCCCTGACTACATGTACATCACGTTTCAATACTTATCCTAAGATGTAAGCAGGGAAGCTTGATTCTGGTGAAATGTTTACATACAGTATGTGCATCTTGTGTGAGAGCCGAGTCTGCATACTCAGCGTAAAGTCGAACACATCCTTGGTGGGTATTGGCCCCCGCCAGGGTTGTCCCTTGTCACCAATCTTGTTTGTGATTTTCATGGACAGGATCTTGAGGCGCAGCCAGGGGAAGGAGGGGGTCCGGTTTGGGGACCTCAGAATCGCATTTCTGCTTTTTGCAGATGATGTGGTTCTGTTGGCTTCATCACACCGTGACCTCCAGCACGCACTGGAGCAATTTGCAGCCAAGTGTGAAGTGGTCAGGATGAGTCAGCACCTCTAAATCTGAGGCCATGGTTCTTTGCCGGAAACTGGTGGATTGCCCCCTCTGGATTGGGAGAGTTACTGCCTCAAGCGAGGGAGTAGACTGGAGCATGAGATGGATCGGCAGTTTGGTGCGGCTTCTGCAGTGATGCAGGCTGCGCCGGACCATCGTGCTGAAAGAATGAGATTGTGGATACAAGCAGCCAAAATGAGTTTCCTCTGTGGGGTGGCTGGGCTCAGCCTTAGAGCTAGGGTGAGGAGGTCGGACATCCAGAGGGAGCTCGGAGTAGAGCCGCTGCTACTTTGGGTCAAAAGTGGTCAGTTGAGGTGGTTCAGGCATCTGATCAGGATGCCTCCTGGGCGCCTGTTGCTGGTGGTACGACCCACTGGTGGGAGGCCCCGGGGCAGATCCAGAACACCTTGGAGGGATTACATATCTCATCTGGCCTGGGAACGCCTTGGGGTCCCCCAGGAGGAGCTAGAAAGCGTTGCTGAGAAGAGGGACGTCCAGGGTGCTTTGCTTGGCCTGCTGCCCCTACGACCTGGCCCCAGATAAGCGGATGAAAATGGATGTATGGATGGACGGATGGATGGTTGTGCATCTTGTAGCCTGTGTGTGTAACAGGAAATGACTTCACACGATAAGGTAGGGGCTTTATTCATTTAATTTATTAAGATGCTACATAGTCCAACCAGGTTGGGTTGTTTTTATACACCAGAGAGACTACTTGAACTAGGAATATTAATCTTCTTGGATAGACTTATTTATTTATTTATATACATACAAAACAGTTTGCCGACTGCTTACATTGATCACGGTGATGGTCAGAGACTCCAGGACAGGTCAGTGTAGTGTGTTTTACAACCGAACCTGGATCATTTAGTATTCACATGTAATTAATAATGTCTGTTTAATCCTACTTGGAGTACCACATTGGTGAGGATTACTGCGTCAGAGCAGGAGAGTTATGAATCACATAACAGTTTATTTTGGTACTTTGTAAAGTATATTTTTTAATGTAAAATGTTGTGATATTCCAACCAGGATTCTTTGAACAAAAAGAATTTTCTGCAAATACTGCGTGACCCAGGTCTGATAACCCAAAATAGGACTGTAGCTCAGGTCTGCTCTGCCCTCCCTCTAAGCAGCAAGTCATCCTCAACCCAACAACTTTACAGAGATACAGTAGAAACACAAGCTCATGTTTATTTCAATCGCTTATCCGCCAGTCAAATCCATCATTTTCCACTCCACTTCACATGAAAATATGGTGGAAGTCTGTCATTTTCTCTTTCAGTTTAACGGTAAGGGTAATGCACTCCTGCATCGTATGTGGACACAGGGGGATAAAAATATGCTGCTCTTTTTCCTTCAGATATTACAAAGTAAAATGACATCCTCCATTGCTTTCTTCCCTCATGCAAATTTGGAGAGGAAACAATTTGTTAGTATGTTTGTGTTTATTTTTGACCAAAATAACCATTGGCTCTGGAACAGTACAATGTCACAATGTGGTCCCCTCAAGGATATAAGCTAGGCTGTATGCTTTCCCCCCACCTCTCGCTTGAGAAAAAAAATGTATGCAGCAGGAAGATCAGAGGAGAGAGACTCTTAATGTTAGTGCATTAAACACGACCGACATGAGTAATGAACACGACTTCAAATGCAGTGAGGATATAACATTAATAAGCAACGGATAAATGCTGAACAAACACCAAAAACTGAACACACGCCTGCAGTGGAGTGGAAATAAAACCCCCCTCCAGCAAAAATCACCAGCAGCAGAGAGCTGGAGCAGGCAGCTTGAAACACTCAGTTGATCTCTGACATACATTTGCCCCAAACAAAACAGAACGTCAACAAATGTATGGCTCAGTAGGAAAATATGAGAGAACAAAAAAAAAAAAGAGCTGGAAATGACCAAGGTCCCTTTGTGAGGACACTGAAATAGGACCTTGGTGTTGTTGATGTTGTAAGGGAAACACATTCGCCTCTACATGCACCTCCTGTCCACTTCTCTCTTTATATACGCATGCTTTTGGTGTGTGTGTGTGTGTGTGTACACTCTTAGAAATAAGGGCTCCAAAAGGGTTCTTCACAACCATTTCTTTTTGAAGAACCCTTTTTTTAAGAAAGAGTCCTTCAAGGGTTCTTTGAAGACTATCGATCTTGATTAATACATCGATTCGATGATCCGATATCATCAATAGAATACGCCTTTATTTTGGAATTTTGTGTCAACGTCAAACAGCAGCAGCTGAGCAAAAGACGATGAGGGTAAGGTTATTTACTCTGAAGTAAATCAGCAATGTGGAGATATTTTATATTTCGGAGTAAATACGGGTAAACAGACGAAGCATATGCTATATGCAAACAATGTCGTTCTCAGGAAACCGGCGTACTTGCCTGGCTGGGCATCTCACTCTAACTTACACAACAGCAACATTAACTGCTCTATTTCAACAATGTGAGGCTGAAAAAACATTCATGCAGACTCAAATTCAACTGTGCTGTTCAGTCGGGAGATGCAGGGACTTAAATCAATAGTGAGTAAGAAAAACTAGAAATAATACATCTTATTTGCGAAGCTATAAATAGAGGAAAAGTCTGCCAGCTGCTAGGCTAATTTATACAATGTAAAAGTACTTAAGCTAATGATGGTTGACTACTTTCTAGTTTTGTTTATGAACCTTGACAGTTTTCATGAGCTGAATGTCATACTCTTGTTAAGTGCTCTTGTTGTTAAGCCATGTTTTAAGGCTAAGTTTGCCTTCAAGGCGTTTAGCCAGATAGCCCTAAAGTTTAGGATAAGATCATAGTTTGGGTTAAAATGAAAAACAATCTCTTAGTACTGTAAGTGCTTTCCATCAGAAAGCCCTAAGGCTAACTCCTCCCATGTGCTGCTCTATGTGTATAAGTCAATTTAAAGTAAACTTAATTACAATTATATGGTTACAATTATTTATGTGGTCTTTTAATCTTTTATGGCCCAAAGCAAAGATGGGTGGCAGCTTCTCCTGTAACCAACTGACTGAATCGAATCAAAATCATGTAGTGGCAGACTTCAGCAAATCACATTGTTGTCCAATGAATCGATATAGTATCATATCATGATCAAACTAGTGAATAGTGCCCCGATAAAGAACCCTGTTTGGGGGAAAGTTCTTCAAGGATTGTTGAAAGCATAGGAGTTAAAAATCCTGACCCTCAAATAAAATGTTTATTCACGTTTAATGGAATATAAAAGGGTTCTTGGTGTATTCTTGTTAAATCTAGTTCAGACCAAAGATTAACAACGAGATGGAGCCATCTGGAGAGAAAAGTTGCAGCGGTGTGAACTGGCCGGTCTCAGCTTGATTCACGCCAGCTGATGGTGTGATCTGCGACTCAGCTTGTCAAGTAACCAGCGGCTGGTTTTAGAACGTAAGGCACGTCACCTGTTTGCACAGCCAATGAGCCTGTAGCAAAGTCTGCTGGCCAAGTCAGTAAATTGTCTGCAGACGGCCTGTTCGCTTGCTGCAACATTCTCTTATTCTCTTATGATACGCTGTCTCGTCTAGCTGCATTGGTGTGAACTGGCAGATTGCAAGTTTCAACTCATCTTGTCGCAAATACTTGGTCTGACCTTGGTTAGCAACCTTAGAAGGTGAAAAGATTTTGAATGGAACACCCAGAGAGGGTTTTAGTTGGATCCATTATACCATACAAGGTGGGGCACTGGGTCAAACCTTCACAGATGGTTTTAGGTATAACCTTTTATGTTGGGTTCTTCCATAGGGACAAGCTGAAGAACCCTACATGGCACCTTCATTTCTAAGAGTGTGTATACTGTATATATAGATACTGTATATATGTCAAAGTACTGTATATAAACCTCCATCTTGGCCTGAGAATAACTTGCCCAAATAGGTCACAAGGCAAGCCTTTCATCTGGATAACATTTACAGAAATGATCTAATCCTACAAATCTGGAGCTCATTTCTGGTAGCTGCAATATTCTTAAATGCTTCAACCCTAACAACAACAAAAAAAAATAATTACTTAAAATCATAAAAATGCAACAAAACACAAAAGAGAGAAAGAAAAACAAAAACTGAAAATGTAGTTGTGCAAACCTACAGCCAAATGACATATTATTATCACCATTATAAAAGCAATTAAATTAGATTCAAAAGTCCAGATGCAACACTCTTTGTGTGTGAACGCATGCAATCAAACATCCCCCTCTGGCAACTGGGGGTGTGGTGAGCACTGAGTGACCAGTGGCGGGAATAAGGTAGGGTGAAAATAAAAACGACACGAGGAAAGAAAACCCCTATGGTATAGTGTTTCTTACAGTGATCAAGGTTGTTCTACAATCAAAGACGAGCCGATTTTACAAAGCCTCTGATTGCAGGAGTCAGTTTGATAGCCCTGTGTGTAACCCCGACTGTGTGGATCATCTCTCTGGTAAGTCCCTTCCTTAAAGGGGGTTTAGCTGGAAGGAACACCTGGATATACTGTACAGTGGGGGGGATTACGTATACATATACATAGGCTCTGGCCTCCATCGCTTAGAAAAAGAAACAACAATACACTAAAATGACATTCACACAATTGCAAACTGACTCAGTCGCACCAACACTACCTCGCCGGTGTTAGAAAATTGGTCTGGATCACTAGCATTAAATCATGTTTCCATTCCCCCCTCCCCCACAGAACCAGTCATCTATATACATGAAACTTTGGGAAAGAGGGCCAGAATGATTATGTGATGATTACGTAGAGGCAAGACCTGTAACAGTAGGTTTGTTCATATCGTTTTTTCTTCTTTATTTTCTCATACATTACCTTTGATTTTTATTTTTTTTTTTTACATAAATGAGACTGAATCAAAACTAGTACCACCCCCCACCCAGCGGATATGGCATTTCTGATCCAAAATCCCAGATCCCGTGTTTGTTTTCATCCCCCTGAAAGCATGCTGCAGCCGACCCAACTGCGCTGCCATCTACAAGACCAATTTGCCCACGATGACGCCCACCACAAAGAAGAGAATAATGAGGGCCATCGTGCGGGCGCTAAACCCCTCATCTTTCTTCATGCCAATTGAGGAGTGCTGAGATGACATCACGTTGCTCTTCCTCATCCGCAGACCATCGTCCTCCTGAAAAAAGAGAGCGGTGACAAAGAAATAATTGAGAAATGATGAACGAAAGGAAGCATATGAAGAGAGGAAGAAGGGTGGTGGTGGTGGTGGTGGGATTGAAAGAAAGAAAGGGAATGATGAAGTAGAGAAGAGAAAAACAAAAAGATGACATTGGGAAGAGAAACGGTCAGTTTGTCAATCAGTCGATAAGATAAGACAGTATTTATTTACAAGCTCAAAGAAATAGGATCTGCTTAAATCTTCATCTGACCAAATCCCCAGAGGACCGCAGAAGGCGCCAGGCTTTAACACACTTCATTTCCCAGCAGCGGGTGGGGGGGCTCTCTGTTAGTTTAATCTCAGCCGCAGGAGCAGCCAACAGTCGTTCTGCCTCTGGCAAGAACTTGAAGGGGAGGAGGTGGTGGTGTTTGACTTTCTCCTAGCTGTCTGTAGTGTGTGTGTGTGTGTGTGTGTGTGTGTGTGTGTGTGAGTCATTTCCAACCAAACCTTAACAAAACCCAATTTTTAAACCTTACTTCACTGATCGTTGTGATTGATGGCGTACTCATTGATTTGCAAAATTGCCTTACGAGCTCTGAACGCTGAGGTCTGCCACTGATTATGGATCAGAGCAGTTGCACTTAACGCTAAACCTCAATCTTGAGTAACTGTCTCTATTCAAAGAAATAGAGCAAAGGGTGGAGGGACACCGCAACGTCATTTGGAACCACCACTTTGTGTGAATCAAATTTCCACATAATTTGCTTATCTTGATGGTGAACATCAATCAGGACACAAAAAAACACCAAGTGTGACTCTGAACGTTCAGTGATGTCATCTGCTAATTTTGATGATTGAGATGAAAGGGGAGTTTTCTTTGCTCAGTCAGTCTGTCTTTGATTTAGGCCTGAAGTTAGATTAGTTGTTTGAACTACACCATGTGCTACAAGATTTAACATACAGAACCTATTAGAGGTGAAATGAATAGTCGATTAATTGATTAGTTGGACGACAAGAAATTAGCCAGGGAAGATTTTGATTACCAAGTAATTGCTTTACTCATTTTTCAAAGCAGACATGACAAAAATTAACTTGTTTTAACATCTAATGTGTGAATATTTGGTGGTTTTCTTGGACTTCTATGACAATAAATTAAACATTTTTGGGTCATATCTTATCGACCAAATGATTAGTTGATTCATCAGAAAAATTATTAGAAGACTGATTGATAATTGTTCTTGTACATAATACATGCACCAGGTACACACATAAATAACCTAACTTAAATTAAAAAAAGAAAAATCCAAATACTGACTTACTGTTTGACATATTGATTCATACAGTAACCTATAACCAATATCTTCCAGTGTCTTCCAAATATGCCTGAGAAATATAATCAGTGGTTGCTTTTTTTGCCTCTCATTTCAATACACTAACCTAAATCTATGCAGCAACATCTGAACGCACAAACAGGGTTTCAAGCTGCGTTAAAAACAATGAGTGTCTGCTAACATCAGAAGAAAATGATTATGTTTATGTTTTTATAATACAATAGTTGGCTTATTAAACTCTAGGGAACACAGGCAGTGTTGCTTCATCACACAGCAAAGGCCACATGTTTTTAATAAGTGAGACGAGTGTTTAAACTTATTATATGGCTTTGTTGGATACTCGATTTTGATTGGTCACTTACGGCATTCTACTGTCTGATATTTCTGAATAGCTGACCGCTGCTATAAATAACAGACAGTTGCTATGATCAAAGATGCTCAGTGAAAACAATATAAACATTTAAATCAATAAAATTATTATTCAACCAATAGTTTGTGTCAAATTAGTGATTTCTTTAGTAAGTAGTCGTGCTCATAGTCGGGATAATGTACAGCGAGCGGGTCATTATTGTGAAATGAAATCCTGCATCACCCATTCAGGATTCATACTGCTATAAAGTATACCACCCTTGTATGGATAACGACAAAGCTGAATCTGACGCGTCTCATCACATCACATTCAGCTCGGGAGGTTACCGATCGATTTATCACAACACAGGTTTGCTTTGCAGTGATTAATCCAAACAATAAGTTTAGTTAAATTAGTTAACGAATCACCAGTTCACTTGGACACGTTTTACCCAACAGAGTCTGAATTAGTTTGAAGTTATTATTTATTATTATTTGTGAGACTGAGACTGTGGTGACACCTGTGCTTTTACTGTCTTGAAAAATGTTTTTAAAACTAACTGACTGTGTTAGTCGAGTTGTCTCACTCACCCTGATCTGTTTGTTTTCTTCCCGTAGCCTCTGAGCCTCCATCTGCAGCCTCTTACACTCCTCCATGATCTTCTTTACCTCCCCATCATCGAGGGTGGAGCTCATTGACTTTGGAGGCAGCGTGGAGGAGTCTGACTTCAGCAAGCTGGACGACATCATCTTGTTGGACTCCATGTCGTGCTGTAAGTGGGTTAACAGGTCGACAAGTTAAAATGCAATAAGTCGGTTTGTTTGCTGCTACAGTGTTTCCATGGCAATGCTGACCGATGACTTGGCTGGTACACTGTCGCAATTTTATGTTTATATTTGGAGACGTGCAGACTTTCATATACAGTACATGAACATAAAGACTCCTCTTTTAAGCCCCCTATCTCCATGTTGGCGGCAGAGTTCACCCAGGGGTGCCGTTCATAAGCGGATCAAGCTGGTTTCTATCAGCATTATCTCCGTCTAACGGACTCTGCGGCGCACAGTGCCGACTGGAAGCCATGTGGATGTATCGCACAGCTCAAAATGAATTGAAAACAACTACCACGGGTCCCTTTCCCTCCTTAGGTTCGTGAAACCAGTAGACTCAGCTTATATCATGACGAGATAATGTCTCTGCAGCTGCGTGGGGTCTGAGAAGACTCACAACAATAATAAACTGCATGTGAGAGTGAACAAAGTGGCTCTCTGACAGGCTGCCGATGCCTGAGGGTGTGAGGAGAGAGAGGTGATGAAGATTGATGCTTAAAACTGAGAAACAGCATGACCAAGACAGAAAAAGTGACGATGAGAAAGAGAGAAGGAACGAGAAAGAAGGCCGTATTTTTTATCTGAAATTGTTGCACAACACACTGACTCTAAAACTTTTGTCCGTCATTTATGCTTTCCGAACAAGAAGTGACAGCACCAAGAAATCATCCTCACTGCTTGACGTCTCCATCTGGTCTCGTATTGCAATTTTTCGCAACAAATAAACCAATAAAACACATCTGACACAGTTTGCCATGTTTCTGTGCGTAACACTTTTTATCAGACGAGAAGATTGAACGAACACAAACGAAAAATATGGACTTGGAGTGCAGAAGCTTGAAGAGTGCACAGCAATGAGGGGAGATGAAGACTGAGATGGGACAGGATATAGACAGAGAAAGAGAAGGCAGACACAGCAGAGCAGTAAAGAGCTGGAGTGCTGCAAAACAACAATAACCATCATCGCCCCATAAATAATGCAGCCCCTCCTCAAGACAAATATTAACAAGCAAACAAATATTGCACTGTACAGAAAGAAGCAATAAAAAGTCATCATTATGTTGTGAAAACAAGCAGCGTAACAGATAATGAATGACATACCAAAGATTAGAAATATAACGTGGCACTGTCTGCTGCTGAGGCCAATTAGTGTGAGTTTGAAAATAATGGCAGGAAGCAATGTGACACATTGCTCCCTGTAGTGGCTTTGATATCCGATCTGTAGTGACAACAAACGGTGACGTTGTGAGGCGAGGCGAGGAGCGGAGTGTCAGCGTGCGCTTACCGTTTTCTCGTTCTCCACAGGCATGTCGAAAACACACCTCAGCTTGGAGTCCATCAGCTCCTCTGGTTTGGCCTCCTTCCACTGGAGAGACAGAGGACCGAAAATAAAGAAAAAAAGCTTTGTCACATTATTTCTTTGTAATTTAATCCAGGCAAAAGGGCCCATTTACGACAGTGTTGATAATGACTCATCATAGGAGGATGGAGAGCTCACATAAACCTCCTTCTGTCTCCTTTATTAATTTTTGGCTGTGTAAAGTCCTTTGACATATTAAACATATTCCTACATAATGTCTTGATTTAGGAATTTTATTAGTAGATTTTTTACACTGTCTGGCACCAATAAATCCAATGTTACATGTATTATTAAATGACTAACATGCCTTTTTCTCTCTTAGATGAAGACATCGCTAACTGAACGCCTCATTTTTATGTATTCTGCCAGCGTACACCAACTCTTTCCATAATTAAAGAAAGCATTACTTTACATACTGCACTCAAGAATATTGTTAGCTGAGTTTCACAAGAACATTTTAGGTGTACAGGAAGTTTACAGACTGAACCAGGATCATGCACGTTATCTTCCCAACACTGAAGTGTGTAAAACACTTTAACACAGTTAAACAGTTTACATGTCTGTGGCAGTATATCCTTTGTAAACTATGGTTTCTGTGAAGATATTAAAAGGCACATCTACGGTATGTTTTATAATACTTGTTTTAATCTATCTTCAACACTGGGAAAAGCATTTAAAGTACATTGTTTAAATCTTTTAGAATATGTTTATGCCTACGAGACTGTCGAGGGAGCTGAATCTGGCAAACCTCCAGTGGTGTGAATAAAGAGTCAGCAGCCTAGTGTTTAGAGGAGAAAAAATATGCAGTCCCATGATGGCAACTGTGAAAATGTTTTCTGTAAAGTGCTGTTGAGGAGTTCTGATGCTGCCAGGTGTGTATCACTAAATTCAGACTGTAGCTGTGTTTTTACTCGACTTGTTTTAATATTTTCATCAACATCTGGACAGTTATCAGGGAGATTTGGACAGAAATGTACAACCAGAACGACTGTAGTCTGTCTTTTTGTGCTCTTTCTACAATCCACCTCAAAAACCTGCTTTCAAATCAAACCTCTGTTACTGTAGCAAGCTCAAACAATAACCTAACTGGGTCTTTATGACCGTTTCTCAGGTTGATTAAGTGTGTGTGTGTGTGTGTGTGTGTGTGTGTGTGTGTGTGTGTGTGTGTGTGCTTTTATGAGAGTGAGTCACAGTATCATACCAAACTCTCAAAGCACTTGTTGGCATGTTAATGATGATTTACAGTATGTATGTTGGCCAATGATGGCAAGGATGACTCTGAGACCACACACACAGTTACGGCTAAACTGTGCTCATCGTGTTTTTTTATTGCTGTGCGCCGCACTGAGACACAGCCTCTCATCCAGGCTGGGAGCTGCCTATCGACTGCTTCTTTCCTTACAGTTACTTCCTGAGTTGATCCCCGTGTCTGCTGTATGACTGACCCGAGTACAATCTCTGTGCAAAGCAGTTTTTTAGAGCGGCTAAAAAACATGCTGATGGTGAAAATTGATTTTAGGAAGAAGACACACTCACCACTCCCTCCATGTCGGTCATGTCAGGAGGTGCTAGCACGGACTGGACCATGAACTTGTGTTTGCTCTTCTCATTGGGGTCATAGTCAAAAGGCTGCAGCATAACTGAAACACAAAATGACAGTCGAGGTCATGTACGATACTGCTACCACAAAGTCACTGCTGGTTTTGACAGACTTCACATAGCAACATATTTAATTTACTAAACTGTATTTACTTCCTTTAGTTACCTAAAACTAGGATTAACAGGAAACATCGTGAGAAAACAATGGGGTTGGTAAGTGAGAAATCTTGAACCCATGCGCCCACAGTGTGAACAGGAAGTCCCCACGTGATTATTGTACTCATTTTGTTTGTTGTGACTCCCTCAGTTTTGTTTCCCTTGTTTAAAACCTCATCCTCACTTCCCATTCTCAGGAGACAAAAGCGAACGTATCAAACAAAGTGTCTTGTGAGTGTCAGTCAAACTGCAGCACACTTGCAAGAACATGATATGATTTGTGGGTAAAATCTGCCGCCCCAAATACGAATTGAACTCCAGCGATTAAGCCGTTACTTCTCTTTGTCAGCAATTTTCCGTCTCTCTCTTTTTCTCAACTCTGAGTCCTCTCCTCGGATTAAAGAGGAATTAGCGAGTATCGAATGTGTGTTGTTCGAACAGTAAACTAGGTCCTCCACGTCTTCAAGGCTCTGGGCTCGCCCCTGCTGCTCGGAAAAAGCGGTGGAGATGATTTATTTCTAAGTTTGTGTTACCATGACGGCGAAACACTGACGGATCTACAAATACCCCAGGGGGTAATCTTTCTAACAGCTTCCAACCCTGTCTTTTTCTTTCTTAACATTACATATTGCTCTAACAAAAAGCAGGTGTGGGGTTGGAATACAGCTTCAACCCATCACCACATCAGTCCCTCTCAGTCAGTGGTGTGTTATTTGATGTCATTCCAATGACTGAGAAAGTATTTTAAAGCTGTAACGGTGATTTACAATGATCACTTTCTTATGTCAGTGTTCAAGTTAAGGGTGGAAGTGCAGAGGGGATGAAAATGGCTATTGATGGGTGATCTTATTCTCCTTTGACTTTTTAAATGAGGGTGTAATTGAACAGCATATTGTGACATCAGTACCAAGTATGTCTGCAATGCCTGCGTGACTCTTTGGCTTTCACTAGAAACAAATGACCTCCTAATTTCAAAGCCGGTGTAGCTATCAGGATGGTTTTCATATATGGCACATGCCAATTGTCCCTAGAGTGGGAAACCTCAGAGATGTAGTGCACCATTACAGCAATCAGGGCAGTTCAATATCGCAAACCAGAAACAGACGGCATGAACAGATTGAGAACGTCCTGTTTCAGTCAGACCCAATTTGCACGGCCATCTACCTCAGGTCCAAGGGGACAATACTAGAGAATGGAGGCAGGAAGGCATGTAGGTTCTTTGAGCAACACTGAATAACATGAAAAAGGTCCTGAGCCAGAGCCTGAGATGGAAAAAGCACAGCTACAGGAGGGGGGGGAAAGTGATTTAAATCATCTTTGATCGACAGCCTTTGAACACACCTTCACAAAAAGCTACTCCTGCTAATGGCGTGATTTAGTATTCCTGCTTCACGCTGGGCAATCATTTATAAAACTCACAGAGGCTAATTGTGTTCAACATGGTCAAGCAGGATGGTAATCGCCTGCCTGCTTGTTGATGATGAATGGAACCATTAGAGGGGTGAGGGAGGAAGGTAAGAAAACTTTCCCTTCCTGTCACTAATTAATTGTGTCCCATGAGACAAGATGCTCACTACAGAATAACCTTTAACTATTTACCTTCAAGTTCTCACAGAGGCCCACCCATGGAAACTAGTTATTACAGGGTCTGCACAAGATTCTCTACTGTAGGGTTGCAAGTGATGATAATTTCTGATGATCAACTACTAAAAATAATCTGCTGTTTCTGGATTTAAGATGTAGTTGGTAACTTTTGTAGAAATAACCTTTTGTCATATTTTCTGAAACTGTAACTATATCCACACAGCAGTACACTTGACAGATAATCTGAAAAATAATAATAAAATAAAATAAAAAACATGCTCCTCTGCCTCATCACAGTGCTTCTAATGGCATTTGCTAAAATCCCAAGGCTCCATCCTTGGCCCCCTGTTGTTCTGCATATACATGCTTCCGTTTGGTCACATCATTAACAAATACGATATGTTCCATTAATTTTAAACATCTTTTATCCTGTCTGTCGAACATAAAGGGCTCGGATCATCTTGCAACTCCCTGCCAGAGGATCTGAGGCTTGCTGAATCAGTTTTAAATCACTTCTTAAAAGCCTTGTATTAGTTTTAGCACACTGCTTATTTTATATATGTCTCATTTGGTTATTTTCTATTGTTTTTATCCTGTGTTGTCATCAGTTATTGTATGCTTTTATTTGGTATTATTCTAATTACTTGTCGCCTCAAATGTTTTCAGCAACATATTTTAGTGTGCTGTTTAGCGGTGACATGACAAAGTTTGCTCCTGACAGTGGGTGCTGGCCAGTGCTTTGTGCTTCAGTTGACTGACTCCGACATGGCAACCAGGTCACAAACTTTCTCATTTTATAGCTTAACAATACACAGTATAGTAACGACATGTTTCAGAAAGCAGTTGAGGTGAAAAATAGGCAATGCAGGAACAGAATCTTGAATTACATTTGATCAGCGCTGCCTAGTTTGACAGTTTGACTGCAGCTCACAAAGTGACTGACATCATTCAAATTCAACACAACTCATGGCTTGATTCCCTTCAAAACCATGGTGTCATGAGAATATGCCTTCCATTTCAAAGTATTATGTCACTCCTTTCCATAAAAGTATAAAACTTGTGACTTCATGACACATTTAATGTGAATTCTCAGCAGCATAGCAGAAAACAAAAAGTGTCAACAATATAAGATAACTGAAGATACAGATGCCAAAAACAGAAGATAATATCTCAGTTTAATGACCCAAACACTGCACTCATCACCAAATTCAGAACAAGATACAAGGTGCAGTTCACTGTGAATCTTACGACACCGATTTGACACATGACACCGTACGGCTCATTGTTGCACCCTGATCTATAGCGGTGACCTTTTCACTGCGATTCAGAGAAGCCTTACTCGTAAAAGAGAGCTCCCTGTGTACTTAGTTCAATATTACTCAACACAAAAACCTGGTCAAAGATCAGCAAACCTACCAAGACAATATAGCGTGGGAATGGGGAAGAGAGTGAAGTCGACCAGCGCTGTTGAGATACAGGCCTGGAGGGAAAACTCACCAGGATGTAAGAGCTAAGTCTCATAAAACATATTCATGTTCAGGCTTCTCAGGGTAGCAGGATCTCACACTTCTGATTGTGCTCTCCTGGGTCCATCTAATTCAATATAATTCAAGGGGGAAAAACATACTCACTACGCACGAGCAAACTCATTTCAGGATAAGGAATAATTCAGGAGTCGACGGCATATAATCCACCACACCTTTGCAGGGATCAGCTACTGCTTTGAGGTTAAGTTCTGTTGTAGGAATTGAGTCGGTGGGCAAATGTGAGACCTTGTGTAGCATATTAGCAGAAATGTTTTGAGTGTGGATGTCAATTAAGACAGGAATATTCCTGACTAGAAATGAGACTAAGTGTGAGCTAATGAAGCTAATTCAGATAACATGCAACCAAAGAATTATGCTGTTTTTCTATCTGCCCCAGTTGAAATGATAACAAGTCCCGAACATGTCAGACAAACATTGACATGCTCCCAGAAGAGGCTTAATATTTGTGGACACAATGATTCTTCTTTTTTTTAAACATTCACACCACATATTTTTCCACTGGATGCTGCTACATAACACCAATCAACCTCAGCAACATTCCTGCGGTCATGGCTACGTTAAACATATACGGTTACAGCTGGGTTGAGCTTCAAAAGCACTGTGTGTATCCTCAGCTGAGCCAGCAAATGACACATCTTGGGTTTGTAGGTATCCTGTGGCAGACTGTTCCCTTACATCCCGATGCAAGTGGATGCCTGTGTAGCTTTTACGCTGCTTTGTTAAAAACTACAGGCTGAAAATACGAGACAAACTGGACTGCAACAAGTTACAGAGCTTTTGCAATCATCTGAGATGGAGACCGAAACCTAAACACAATACTTTTGCCTGAATGCCTCAATAATGATAGTGTGAAGTTATTTTGGGAATGACTCTTTGTACATTCAGAATAACTCTACAAAAAGAACATTTTTATTAGTAATGTTGGTATGACAACCAAGCAGTGTTTGTTTCCCCTCAGCTCAAACAGTGTGGTGCGCTCAGAGATTTTAATCAATTAACTATAATGTAAACAGGAAGGCAATCCAGGCACTCCAAAATATAAGAAGAAATACATCAGCAAGGAAGACCATATTAAAAACCTTCTGTGGGTCTTCGTCACAGCTTTATTTAGCCGCTGTAATAAAGGCTTTTTAATATTTCTTTCCTTGTTGATATATTTCTCCTTATATTGCCTGGATTGCCTTCCCGTTCATCCAAACACACTTTCTGATCTAGGTTTGATTATACAGAGCAACCAGTCATCTCTTTTTCCTAACTGTAATGTAGCTTTTATGACCAGGAAGAAAGAGCACTTAAAGGTGCCCTGAGGAGTTTCCTTGAAAACAAACAAAAGTTATGTTGGCATTCAGTGTTACAAAAAACACTTTGTATGTATTCTTGAGGGCTAACAAACGAGTTGAATGCATTTCCTTTTGCATAGCACAGTTACAAAGCCAAATATGGCTGCTATCCAGTTAAATGGAGGGCAGGCAGCATACAAGGTGGCAGGTATGACTTTGAATCTCTATCAGCTGATAATCAAACAGTAGTGGAGATACTGTGGTAAACTTTGATTTAATCTTTTGGCGGCTTTTAAGTGTTTAAAGACAGAACAACATCTTTACCATTTGGATTAAGCTACAAAGAGCTTAATCCAAATGGTAAAGATATAAGAAATATGTGTACAGGTCTACATTGTTTATGTTCTGGGGGGGTAACCATACATTGATTTGAATTGATTCAATGATCAACAATCCATTATCACTGATGCAAAGTGAAAATATCAACACATATCATGATCTTTAACATACGACTTTATTTTAAAATTCCCATGGCACGTCTGATGTCACGCTAAAACACAACTAGTGTTGATGTTTGTTGGTCTCAGTGGTCTGCAGCTGTCTGCAGCTTGGCAGCTATCTTGCCTAGGTGTCACGCCATCCCCCATCTCCTCCACCTCCCAGTAACGAAGTCAGCTAATTTAAGTTTAATCAGAACTATGGCACTTTAGAGACGTAGATATGATACATATCCATCCATCCATTTTCTAACTGCTTATCCTCTTGAGGGTCGCGGGGGGGCTCTAGCCTATCCCAGCTGACACTGGGCGAGAGGCAGGGTACACCCTGGACAGGTCACCAGACTATCACAGGGCTGACACATGGAGACAGACAACCATTCACACTCACATTCACACCTACAGACAATTTAGAGTCACCAATTAACCTGCATGTCTTTGGACTGTGGGAGGAAGCTGGAGTACCTGGAGAAAACCCACACTGACACAGGGAGAACATGCAAACTCTGCACCCGGGATCGTACCAGGAACCTTCTTGCTGTGAGGCCACAGTGCTAACCACCACACCACCGTTTCTAGGTTGCATAGGCTAAGTGCCATGTGCTGCTCTGCTAAAATATAGTGTTAACCGCGCCCAACTGGATTTGGAGCACACCCATTCAAGGTGTAATTGTCCCGTCTTATAAGGTGCAACAAAGCTAACAGCAGAGTCAGACTTTTCCATCAAAGTAACTTCATGTGTGCTCAATTTAAAAGCACACTATGGCTTCAAGATAAGAACCCACAACCACATCCTGCTAAGTACACCACTTTCTGAGTTCTCCCTAAAGACAGACTGAACAGAAACAGGTTACAGACCATGCCTTTACTGTATGTTTGCCTATAGTGACTTCATTCTCAGAAAAGCAGTCTCCCTTTGAGGCTCAAACCTGTGACCTTTCGCAGCCTAATAAGGGTGAAAAATGAAGGCGACTGACAGAGGACTGTGCTGATTTGTCGCCCACTGCTGACTGCAGGCCCCAGTGACACAGTTTGCAGTTGTTGACACCAGATAGGGGAGGTTGTAAAATGAGTCCGTGGCTGTAAATGGCAGAGGTGGCACAGTGTGGAAACATTAGCCTGTACCTGTCTCCCTCAAGAGTGCACGGCTGGGAATGAGGCCTGCCAGGCAGGACTGGGAAAGGAGGACAGGGGAATACTGACTGGGTAGTGGGAAAAGAGCGGTGTGTGCATTTATGTAAAGAGAGCAAACCTATTCAGGACGATAGAGAGACAATAGCTTGCGTTCCTTCTCCCAGATGCTTGGCATTTTAACCAAGGTAAAAATAAAAAGACATGTCATGGTATCTTAAATCATGACTGAAGCAAATAGGGCTACAAAAATGATCCTTTTTAATATCAATCATGTGGTCTATGAAGCTAAAGAGATACCTTTTACACCCTACCAGAAATGCTACCTTCAAAGTGGTATTCAGAAAAAAATAAACACATAGTATTTGAGAACCTGAGAAAAGACTTAAATGTTATTACTTTTTTTTCCCTGTGATGAACTAATCATTTTAGCCACAACAGCAGCAACATGTTTAAGTATACTGTAAGTTAATAATAATTACTTTAATGGCCTGCGCTCAGTCCCACTCACTCAATCATTACCTGAGACATTGATTGAGGTGCCTGCATCGATGATTCCACTGTTTGGCCGCACACAGTACCGGCGCGGCGCTGTCGTCTTCACCTTAAAACACACATTCCTGTCTGTAGGGTTTGAGAGCTTGAGATTTGTGGTGACCACGTCTGAGAATGGACCTGTGAAGAAGAGGGAAGATAAGGTGGACACTTTTGACAAGACTGTCTTTGCATAGTTCAGGAAAACAAGAAAAGATTTTTTTCATGTCCTCCAGAGACTGACAACTTAATTTTAACAGGAGTAAAACAGTAAAAATAATCATCAAAGACTGTTGAGGCAAAGACAAAATTTATGACCACACAAGTCAAATTAAATGGCAATAAATCATAGTAACATCAATTAAAACTGGACGGAGAGCCATTTTAATTTTGATGTTGGCCTCTGACACTCTTAAGAGTTATGATCTCATACACCACACACATTAATTTCAAAATACCAGGCCTATTTGTCACGTAAATTGTTTGAATGCCAAATGGTAAGAGAAAATGACACATGAATGGAATAAAACAGCCACTAGCATACAAACTCAGACAAGCTCATAATGCGTGTGAGCTGAGTAGTCAGAGAGTGACATAATCAAGGCAAATGAGTGTCTCTTAGTCAACCGATCAAAATACATCAAAATGCAAAGCCATCAAAATGCAAATCCATCATCCGCTGCTGCGGAAATAGCACCAGTCTGAATGAAGGAGAAAAAAGAAAAATAAACAACCAAGCTCAAGCAGACAAAGCTCTTTACGTAAGATATTTTAAACGTTATATTTTTACACTGACATATCAAGGGAGAAAGTAACGTGGGAGCTTCATTTGATTCTGTAAATGTATGGAAATTTGAATTTTTATGTTGTAATATATGGTACAATTTAAACTGAAAACCTATGTCACAACAGAGAACTACATTTCAGGACAGTCTGCCAAATATTTAACACAGAATTTACAAAACCCCACTCTTATATTGTATATGAGCAGCAGAAAAAGGCTAATCTAAGCTTTTTCAAAATAAATAAAATCACTAAAATACCAGCGGGCAAAGCTTATTAAAAATATGTGACGTGCATGTTAGCACATTTAAATGTGGTCTCTCAAAGCCTAACTAGATGTGACTTTAATTATAACAAATTCATTTTACTGCCCACAATTTGGACCTTCTGTTGCATATTTTCTTCATTTGACCTGACGTTTTAGATAAACAGGGTTTAACCGCCAATCAAACAAATGCATATTTTAATAAGTTTGACTGGAAGCTGTCCTCAAGATAAACAATTCCAGTCTGTTTCTCACATTAAAACCCAAAATATGGCGTCTCAGTAACACACCCTGGTGAGAACTGGATTATTGTAAATATGTCAAGGATGCAAACAAAGCCGTCTGCTTTTTCGTTTTTGTTTAACATTACTTTCTAGACTGATTTCGACTACTAACGTCCTCTTGATTACGAGAAAAAAATCTAGCATCAATTTACCAGAGCCTTTAAAGAGTAAACTGTGTGTGCAAATCTATAAAACCCCAGACCTCTACTGCTGCTCTACCATGATCAGAATAGCTGATGCAGTTTGGCCTCAACCAATTACAGCTATCATTGTTGATGCAGGCCACATATCTCTGAGGCTCTCACAAGGCCGGATGCATTAAGCTGCACAGATTTGTCAATAATGCAGAAAACCCTAACAACAAAAGCCACAATAACAGTGTGCCAAATCTAAAAGGTGAGCGAAGGTTAAGTGAGTTATCCATCCAGACTGCAGCACTAGATTGTCAGTGGTTTTTATGGAGCACTAACTTTCTATATTAATTTTCAAAATGTAATTAGTCTACATCGTTGTTTCAGCTTTTGTTGTTGTTCTCCTTTGCACTTGTATAAACTACTTGTATCCGAACTGTCAAATAAATTGGCTCATTTATTATTGTTAAAGTCTTTCCCAAACCAGAGAAAGTCTAGCCTATGTTTTGACACACTTGTTGACAATCCTAATATATCATGCTTGGGTGGGGACAAAAAGTAAACAGGACGGTGCTTTCTGCTGCTGTCTCGACAAAGCGCTCCAGGATACTTTCACTTTGAGTGTCCGTGTGCTGCAGTTGCACTCGTGTGAGAAGGCTCGTTCTCTGGAGGAATTCATGCTTTCGCCTACTTTACTGCAACACACCGACACACTTTTTGCACGTTTGGCGTCTTTTCGTAAGCTATGACGTTGCTTACGTCGATGAATCGCCCCACCCCATAGTCACTATCACTACCTAAACAAAGGAGATATTAGACAGGAGAGTTACGTTATCTTTTCTAGAAATCCCTTAGATTCATTTCAATTCAATTCAATTTTATAAAATCCAATATCACTAATCACAATTTGCCTCATGAGCTTCACAGCATACAACACCCCTCTGCCCTTGGTCCCTCACAGCCGTTAAACAGTTCGGTGGGTTATGAAACCACCTCCAAAAACCCCTAAATTTCCTCTGCTGTATTCTTTCATTATTGCCTAGCTGTACATTAGGGCTGCACAATATCAGGAAAATATGCAATATGCAGTAACGTTGTTGATTATAGCAATGATAATTTTACTTTTAATAAGTAAACAGATATTCAAGTGTACTCAGTTCCTGACTCAGACTTGCACAGTACATGTACTTGTGCCACATCATCTCTCGTATCCACAATAATGCAATATGGCTGACATGCTAATTGATGCTAATTTTCAAAACAGGTTGATTCAGATTAGCCTCATATTCAGATTGATATGCCATAGTTTTTCACGCTGTCATTCAGTCTGACATAACCCTAATGTTTGCAGTTTTCTGTTTGAGACAAAGTACTATTTGGATCAAACTAATCAGGGTACTCCGGCTTCCTCCCACAGTCCAAAGACATGCAGGTTAATTGGTTACTCTAAATTGTCCGTAGGTGTGAATGTGAGCATGAATGGTTGTCTGTCTCTATGTGTCAGCTCTGTGATAATCTGGTGACCTGTCCAGGGTGTGTACCCTGCCTCTCGCCCAATGTCAGCTGGGATAGGCTCCAGCGCCCCTGTAACTGCTAAGAGGATAAGTGGTTCAAAAAATGAAAGAAGAATCAGCAGTAACCCTCCATTTTCTTACATTTTATTTCTCTACAATTGCTTTTCTTTGGCACAGAAAGATGGCGTCCCCATTCTTAAGGAAGTACTTCACCAACAAATTGACCATTTGTATAACAAGAAGTCATGCCGTATTACGTTTGATTTGTGAAGAAAACTTCACTCCAGTGCCTTCATAGAAAGCAGCAAACATGTTGATTAATTGATGGACTGGGATACACGTTTAAAACAGCAATACTATATCAAAACATCCATTTACAAACTCACACACAACTGAAAGTGAAAACGTATCTGTGCTTTCTTTATAGCCAGGCTCCAGTGCTGAGGTTTTTTGAAGAAAACGCATGTGTTTGGAAAGTACTGAGAATATAACTGGATAAATGAGACTTGGATTATACTGCATGAGTTGTCTGAGAGTCTGTCAACAGATGTTTTGATACAGTTCGCCACTGTCTGTGGAGGCATGCGAGAGAAACAAAGTTTTCCTCACTAATTCAAGTTCACATGGCATGACTAATTGATTTACAAATGGGCATTTTGTGGGTTAAGTATTCAAAGATCAAAGATCTGATTGGCTCAATTGTTTAAACGGCCATCAATGAGCACAACAGCGAACTGCTGAATATAGGATGTGGCAGAAGCAGTGATTCAGAGGAGCCAAATAAATTCAAAAGTATAGTTATTGCACTCATATTCAATACCAGCCACAAGCAACCTCCATGTTGGTGTAAGGTTTTCTTTTCACTTAAGTGGTAATGACATTAACAGAAAAGTCAAATCTGTTGGATATGAGAGCTCTTGCATGAGCACTGTAAAAAAGAACTTAAACCTAATCTGGCTAATGCATTGACCCTGGAGAAAGCCAAGAGTCTAATGAGTCTTTGATACTATCAGCACATTACAAGTATTGGAGGGGGTGCAAATTCCAACAAATCTCATTCTACATGTATTACTTAAGCGCCCCCCTCACAAAACCACAGTTTTACATGTCCCTAATTTATTCCTGTTATTTCTGGCAAAAGTTTCTTTATTGACCGGACACTCCAGAAACTGCATAGCGAAATGTATCCCGATCACTAACTGGCAAACGTTAGTCACTCCAGTGTTTTTCCAGTACCTCTGGTGAGAGCAGAGCTAATTCAAAGTCAAGCGAGGGGCCATGACGAATGAATGTATGACTTCCCAAACTTAGCGGACATGGTGCCAATACCACACACTTTACATCAGTCGGACTAACGGAAACTAAGTTTTCATTTTGGAGCATTACAGTATCGTTAAAAACCATATAAAACAAATATTATTCATGAATTATTCAATGTCTGTGAAAGAAGTCCAAATTTATTTTTGCTGTATATAAAGATCTAAAGACCCAACAGTTTGTAGGTAGATATCTGAATTGGTTGATTTGAGTTTTAAGACACTGTCTGGTGATGTTTTTGCTTGTGAAAATATCCTTAGGAAAAGCACAACTCATGACTTCTTAAAAGTGTTGAAACTGCACCCATTTGTTTGCCAACTTCCGGTCATCCAAACAACATTTTAACATGTGATTGTATGCTATTATTTCAACCCCCAAAACCCAGCAGACCGGGTTTTCTAATCAAGTATAGTTTTCTAACAAAATAACAAATTAGGCCACTACGGTAGCGATTATGGTGAGCAAAACCTTTAGCGGTTGAAAGAGAGAGGCAGGCTCACTGTGCATGAAAACATGGGGCTATTTCAGAATTAGCACATACACAAGATTCAAGATAAAGTTTCAGCTCAGCAAACATCCAGAGCAACTGACACTTCCCTTCCCCTTTGAGCAAAGACAGAGAGGAAACTCAGACCCTCAGAGCTTGGCTTGACTTCTGAAGGCTTTTAATGAAAGGGACTCACGCCACCGACTACTGTACACCTGATCTACTACTTCCTGAAAGTTTCTCGGGATAGCATCCAACTCACAAAAACCACAAACGGCAGTTGAAAAGTATTATGACGAGCTAATATTTAAAGCTGTCGTCTTTCAAAGTTAGATTTTATGGAGAGCAGATTTAAAGTAGGAGCAGGGAGGTTTGTTAATAATTACCCTAATGAAGATGAAAATTAATAAAAACTGAGGACGTCCAGCCCCTAACACTTAAGTAGCATCAGGCCAAACAGGTCTGCTACTAACAGACCTACTCTGTGTTTCCTGAGGTTTCACAATGCCTGCCTACATATACCTTAGGGCCTCAGTATTGTCATGTGATGTGTGGTATCTACTATACTGAGAGGACACATAGTTCCTTCTGTCTGGTGTCCTGTATCAACACATCTGATTTGACACTTCATATATGTCTATGGTGCTCGTTTCTGACTGGCTTAAATCACATGATGGAGCACCTCAAACAAAGTTCCAGTCAATGGTTTCATCACCGTTATAAATCAGCGTGAAAGGTATGTTAAACTACAGGAAACCACAGGAACAGTGTGTCTGCTCCAAGCTAAGTTACAAGTTAAAGGATAAAGCTGGTGATATTCTAGTTTTCTTTATTGCCAAATGCCATGAAAAGACCAACACCGACGACAAATGGATCCTATTAACAAGTATCGCTTGTGTAAAGCCTGATATAGCTTAATCCTCCCAAACTATTCAAAATATATAAATGACCCTTGCAGTGTGTGACATGTTCTTTTATTTCAATGAACTTGGTTTATTTTGAGTCAATCCCACATTGTTCTCATGCTGTAAATACTCACAATGCCTATTAATCTGTGGATAAAAATAGTCCCAAAATTCTCAATAGTTGTGCCTGTGTTTTTGATTTTGAGATTTGCCTTTTCAGTAGGAAATAATGGGCATGAGGCTGAGAGCCACAGACAGGGCAGGGAAGTTGAACAAGCACTGACAGAATTGTCCCTTTTGGGTCTTTTCATGGCATTTCTTTACGGTGAGAAAATTTTGAATAACGCCAGTGTTTTTCCTACACTCTAACTGGTGAAACAGACCTACCCCCACAGGTTACACTGACAACAGACAAGATTAAAAAGTTATAACAATTTCATCACAGCTTCTCTTTTTGCCTGTGGTACATTAGTCTAAAATACACTCTGAGTTGTCCTAAACCGGTGGAGAAGAGAAAATAACAAACCTGGTAAAGGAAACTGTATTGTGGCATTTATCACCTCTGCTTTGCCCCATATTTATTTATATATCAGGGCACCTCGTTGTAAATCACTGCTAAAACAAACTACAGGCTCACTGTCTGCCTGACACCAACAGACTCTTCATTACTATATATACTATAAGGTGCTGAATGCATGATTAATGTGCCATTACACTGTAATCACAGTAAATAACACAGGTTAGTAAGGTAACACATTAGCTGTACATAGGAACAATAGTATAATGCTACTTTAAATTGACAGTTCACATAAAAACACAGTATAACCAATGTGTTATCCATAGTGTATTGTGAGCTATCAGAATAGTTTTGGGGGAACAGCCAAAGTTCATCCCACAAACAAACAGTGGTATATATTTTGGTATTGCTGGTTCTTTAATCATATCTTTTGGGATGCTTAAACCAAGGAAAATATACAAAAGGTATAGTTTCCTTGACTTGAACCAAACACCACTTGCTACATGATAAGAGTAAAATAAGTTTGACTGTGTTTTGAGGCTTTCCTTTAGGCAATTAAAACATGTATAAAACTATTCAGCTTCTTAATCGAGAGTTCAAGGTTCAATATTTCAAACGGTGTCAGGATCTCTATAATCTGTTGCAAAAGGGAGTAGCATATGTGTTTATGTAACATTATTTGGGCCTAAAGCAACGTGACATCTTGCAGCCAAATGCCGAGCTTCACTAAAATGTCTATTGGCGATTGTAAAGCCCAAACGATCAGGATGGTGGGCACGTTGATGACCCGTGGCTAACACATATTAAGTAGCAGAGGCTGCCCAGTTATTTGGTCCTGTGAGCTGTCAAGTTATTAAATGACAGCTGGCTGGCCAACAGAGCGAGACAGCCAATCAGAGAGCGAGCTAATGTTAGCTAGCTAGACCTGCTAAGGATGTTGTAGCTTGTGTGCAATGAAAGGCTGTGAAGTCAGTGGGCAGACTGTGTTCTCACGTGTTTGTTATGGCTGCTATTTCACAGCGGACATGTGTGTGGTGTGTTACACTTGTAAGCCGCTTTACATGCAGTTGCTGCAGCAGAAATGTGTGACAGGGCCTGGCTAGCTTGGTTAGCCGTCGGAAGCTAATCCAGCTAGCTAACCAGCTAGCTAGCTAGCTGTCAGTTGACCCGCCGTCCTTTCAGAGCATTCTTATTCTTTTCATACGAGAGCAATATTGTCAAAATGTGAAGTCCGGCTTCTCCCCGGGTTGGTTACCGTAACACTGGCCTGCCCCCCCCCTCGTTACCCCGTTGGCAGAGGCAGCTCCCCCCCTCCCGTCCAAGCCGGGCCCTCCCCTCTTACCTCGGAATTTCAGTTCGTGCTGAGGCTCCAAGAGCAGAACCTGTTCCGGCCTGGCCATATCCCAACAGCTGGAGCGGGGTTATCGCACTGCAACCAGTTCCTGTCCGTTACCCCCGTGTTAGGATGTTGTTGAGTGCTGCAACGTCAACGGAGTTATTTTATCAATGAATATAGCTGTGGATATCCTGTCCCCCCGGTCACTAGTGCTACTCGAGCTACTAACGGCTGTTGTGATGCAGCAGGAAGGGAGCGAGAGACAGCCTGGTGACGTCACTGCCTCTGCATAGCCACCCAGCGGGGAGGGTGACAGGGTGGTGGTGGGTGATGCGAGGGTGCACCCAGGGATGGTGGGGACCACCTCCACCTCAGGTTTTAAGAAATCTCCGTCAGTGTGGCAGGATATGGTTAAAACATGGAGGTTTTTATTTCAGCTCACAAAGTCCAGCATCAAATAATCATGAAGGGTGCAAAGTTGCATACTCCCTTGATCCCAAAATACATCTTACTGTAGTGGATCCCTTGTTAAATAGTTCTCCAGTACACAAGTAAAAGTACACAAGTAATGGTATTAAAATATACTTAAAGCACCCAAAGTAAGAGTACTTTTTGTACAGACTTGCTCATTACAGAATCATTACATCACTTAATTATAATTAGTGATGAATTAATGTGTACTTTGATGTTGCAACAGTGGAGCTAATTTCAACTACTTTCTAATAATATTACGTCATGATTTATAAAAGGTCATTTAAATTTTGCATTAATAATCTGAACCTGCTAAATATGTTGTAACGACAGCTTCAAAATAAGGAGTGAAGTAAAATAATATTGGCTTATAAAATGTAATGGAGTGGAAGTATAAAGTAGCATAAAATGGAAATACTCAAGTTTAAGTATAAGTACATGAAAACTGTATTGAAGTACAGTACTTGAGTGTAGTCAGGGGTGTAAGATGGAGCAGAGGAGAGCATGGGCCCTTGCAAGTGATACAGATTGCTGCCTTGAATAAATACCTGCGTTCAAAGAGGAATGACAAGGAAAAAAAATAATGTTCCACATTTAAAAATTGTGCCATTTGCTATACATGTCCTGAAAAGACAAACCCAACTACGTCATGATTTACTTTTTTTTTTTTTTTTACATCTTTTTTAATAGTCAGTAGCTTTCTAAACCAAAATTATATGCTTTTTTTCTAAGTGAGCTATAAAATCTATTAATAAGCTATAAAAATTAATTAATTTCCTACATTCTTTGATATTTTTGTCAGATATGCAATGATGATTTCTGGGTAATATTTATGTTAATGTTGTCCAGTGTCAAGTCTCTCTCTATTTGTGTCAAGACAATACATGCACTATTCCACCACTGGCACTGTCTTAACTTATTTATTACAATACAGCATCCCAGTGACACCTGGGGATTATGCAATGGTTTCTGTTACAATCCCCTCTGGTGTGAGGTTTACTCATCAGTTGTTTCCCTCTCTTACTCCAGTGCATGCTATTGTTTTTCTTCTCATAGCCACAGTAACAATAAATGCATGCGAGCTCTTTTCTAAGAAGATGTTATGACAATTCTGCATGTAATCTCACAATGGCATCACTTTGGGAACAACTTGGCATTGGCTCCTCCTTAATCAGTATCTGATGAGTAACAAAATTAAGTTTCTTTCATTCTTATTCCTACATTTACCCGGCTTAAAGTATTAAAAAAGTAGATGCCATTTTGTGAAACCTTTTTTAGGGGAATAACTTGTTTTATTAACAGCCATATTGATTAACATTTTAAAATGTCTTAAAAAATGTACATATAGGCAGCCTGAAGGATAACACATTTTAATTCTAAAAATATTCTAATTTATGGTGCTTGAATGTAATTAAATCATTCACAAATGTAAATTTACAGGTCACAAAGGAGGTCAAGAATGACATTGACTCAGTTTGTTTTTCTATTAATCCAAAGGCCATAAAACTATTAAGATTTATTTGTTGTTGTTGTTGTTTAAAACCTTTATATAAATCATACAAAGATTCTGTGGTTGTTTGTGTATCTCAATAAAGGGGGAAAGGGCTTGATGGCGTGGCTATGTGCCATAATGGTGCAATATGAACCCTCTCACCATAAATATTTTGAGTTATTATAGCAGAACAAACACAGGAGTAAGTAACGACATTAATGATGGCTCCATTCCAATACCGTGGATCAATGAGCCAGTGTGCACAATGCGAGCACCCTGGCACACCTGAGTGACTAACTGCAGCCATTAATAATGTTATTAGTTACACCTGTATTCGACAGGTTAAAGTAAGGCAACGGCATCAATTAAGACACTGTGAAAAACTCCCATGTTTTCCTGGATAGAAAGCAGCTCAATGGCAAAATCATGTATTTGGAACTACACCAGTGTGTCATTATAACTTTAATTAATTTCATAAATCACTTTATTTTTCTCCTGTCAAGCTCGCTTTTCTATTTCTCTCTGTTTACACAAGCTCCCATGTTACTCTCACACTGCCATGTAATGTTTAATTATAATGTTGACACCTCAAGGAAAGATGAGCCTTAATTATTACAGATGGAATAGTTTACAGGCACATTTTCATATTTCCCATTCACCGCATAGTTTGTAAACATGCTTTATAAAGAGTGCGGGGTTCAGCGTGGGATTGGGAGGTTGTCAAATAAGTGTTCTGCCCTCTCAGCACTTTTCAAAGTGCAGTGAAAAGCCCTCTGCCAGTCAAACACGCATCTCAAGTGTCATATTTATATATATATAGCCAGGCGGCTGTCTGCCAGCTGAACAACACAACCAATCACTAACAACATTGTCACTGAATCCCCAAGGACTAAGTTAATGCAGACTCCTCTCTTGAGTCTAACACAAGGAAATGAAGACTCTTCCTCTCTCTCATGCACACACACAGCAGGAGAAAATACATTTTTGTCAACCTTTTATTAGTAAACAAATTGACAATTCCCTTTTTACACATTTGGAAACACACTGCAAACAAGTGTTTTCAGGCATTTTGTTACAATCAATATGAAACATAGTAAAAAGCTAAATATGGTAACTACAATGCTGATGGAATTACTGCAGACGGTGTACGATGTGTCTACTGTGGTAACACGACTGACTTAGAATAGAGTATAGTCATTGATTTATGTGCAATTCGATGGTATATATTTACACTGAAAAATATACACAATATAGATTAATCACATTCCTAGGGCCAGCCTAAGACTCTTTAATGGTATTTTTCAATGCAAAACTGTCACACGATCTCTATCCATGCCTCCTGTTTTCACAAAAGGAAAAAAAAAAAACATTATCAAACTTCAAATATCATTAAGCATTTACGTGATCAGCACAAATCATTATATTACATTGACAATAAAAAAAAAAAAGTTAGTTATGCGTGGTGTGGTAAAATGGCGTTGACATTATTTGGCACTGTGTTCTTTGTAGCGATAAGAGCTGAGCAAACAGTCAAAACCTAAAATAACATCAAGGGACATTTAGAAGTCTGATAACATTACAAGAATGTTTCAGTGATTTCACAGAGATATTCAAAGACTGCAGACAGAGTGATAGTTATTGTAGTAATAAGGACCAATTAAGAGTCAATGTGCAGCGTTCAAAGAACCAGACTGATTCCCTTTTTGGTATAATTGCAGAAGCTGTATCAAATACTGGTTAGCGTTGTCATTATAATGCCATGCAGGGCCAATTATCAAAGACAGCGGAGTGAATCAAAATCAGTTGCAAGTTTAAAGAGATAGCTTGGGGTTACTTATTCATGTTCAGAGTATGCTATACAGTAGTGGTCTGTCGGCAGGCATGCCCACACTTTGGAGAAACAGGCTGACACAGAAGCTAAGCAATATACTGCTGTGGATGAGGGGCTGTAGCAAATGTATTTTAGCCACCTAAGAAGACAGCCTGTTCTAACAAGGAAGCCATAATTGGCTTCAGTTCCCCATCCATGCTCTCGTCAAAGCCACCAGACTCCATTGACAAGAACAGTAATTTTAGCTCAGTTAACACAGGAGCTGCTGGTCTACTGCTGCCTCAATCACAGAGTTAATTTATGTTATTGTGTGACTTTGGTGAATCCAAACTAACCCTTTCAAATGCCAAAGTCACACAATAAAACAAACAAAATAACTGATGGAGGCAGCAGTAGACCAGCAGCTCCTGTGTTCAGTGATGTTAAATCACTGTTTTTCCTCAATGGAGTCTGGCTTTAAGGAGAATGATATAACAGCTTCATTTCCCTGTTGGAAACTGGTGTCTGACAGTAAGATAATGCAGTGAAAATATTCTAAATATAGCGTGCACTTGATCTGACATTGCTTTTTTTTTTTTTTTTTTTTCTTAGGTGGGACTTTTTTTAGGTGGCTAAAATACGTTTTATTGCTGCCCTCATCCCTAGCAGTACATTGCTTAGCTTCCTTGTTTGCACTCCACTGACATCCACTGTATGTAAGACACTTGACTATGGAAAAGTAATCCATTCAACCACACTTAAAAAAAATATGAACTTTCCCTTAAATTTCGACCTAGATTGTCACTGTCTTTTTCAGTGATTTGCTGTGCCCTATCACATGGCTTATTTAGATCACCCATGCATGAGCGAAACTACCATCAAATCAGCCTAAAATTAGGTCAATATAAACCTGTCACCATCATCTGTTTGCATTAGTGTGTGCTCTGCTGTGTGAACATTATCACTCTGTAACTGACTTCATGGATTAGGTCAAATTTTTACTTTTGTAGTAGTAACAACTATTGCACTCTGTAGGAAAATCCTGAAGAAACAAGCAGCACTGCTTCACACACAAATCATCAATCACAGCAACGTGTAAGATGCTTAAAGGCAAACAAAGTGGCATGCGCTGTCAGAGGAGCACACAATCCAAATTTATAGACGTGGAAATGCAGTCTAATTACGCCAGCATCTGTATTCTTTTTGGCACCTTTGAAAATAGGTTTTGGGACTAAAAGGGCTCAAGAGATACAGACAAGCATGAAATTACACAGAATTAGTGAGTCTGTGGGGGCTCATGAATCTACTGACATTCAATTAGGCCAACGTAAGAGGTAAATGAAACTACTGTGTTGTTGTGTTATGGATCACAGAGTAGTAAGAGGAACTGATAGAGCTCTGTGAAAGTGGTTGTATAGTGTACTTCATTTGTTTGAAACAAAATGAAAGCTGGACCTAAAATAAGTTCCCGGAATTTAGAGGAACGAGGCAAAAGAAGTCGGGAGAAAGGAAAATCAGAAGGCAGACCTTGGAACAAAACACATACAGTAATTCAGAGCAGAATGGAGACCAAGGTTCATTAAGGGGTCAGCATGTCGACACAGCGCCACGTCTGATTCTGCACCTATAACCTTCTGCCGAGGGGAGTTTTGAGCTCAAAAATCCTCTCAGTTTCCTCTGAAAGAGGTCGTAGTAGTTTCCAGATCTCGCTGTTTTCATCACAGGCCAGGTAGTAAAACAACATTGCATGTGCGCGCCGTTGCTGATTATGTGCAAAAAAAAAGAAAAGAAGGAAAGATGAAAAATGTTTATGGGACAATTATAGAATTTGGCAAGACCTCACAGAAATCTGCCTGCTCTGTAAAACTGTTGAGAAGTAGCAGCAGAGGACTGAGGACGGGCGGGCTCGTCAGTTAAAATGAGATTAGAGAAAAATAAAGCTAAAGCAATATTGTGAAACAACTACACTGCGTGCACTACAGTGGACCTCATACACAGGATTCTGTTAATACCTTTCAGTAATGTGGAAGTGTGGCGCACATGTGAGCAGCTGGAACTGTTATCATAAAAGAAACTTGGAGAGAATAACAACACAATTCACAATTAAAGGAGTAGGTTTTTTTTGGGAAATGCGCTTCTTAGCTCTCTGGGAGAGTTAGATCACAAGAACGATACCACTCTTATATCTGTACATTAAATATAAGGCAACAGCCAGCAGCTGGTTAGCTTAGCTTAGCATAAAGACTGGAAACAGGGATAATCACCTGGCTCTGTCTTGTTTGTTGAATTTGTACAAAAATCAAAGAGTTAAAACAACATTTGGATTCCGAAGGGATTTATGTGCCAGACTATTTCTTGGCTGGGACCATTAACTTCTTGGATTCTTCGCCAGTTGCCCAGCAGCTAATCAGAGCCAAGAATTATCAGCCATATAACTCCCTGTAAAATTATTCCAGTATTTACACTTCAGTTTTTGTACAGATTAAACAAACAGATACAAAGTGTTTATCAGTGAGCTTTAGAGATACTGGTGGAATTTTGTTACCTTTATACAGATCTAGGCTAGCTGATTGCACCATTTCCAGTTTTTATGCTAAGCTACGCTAACCAGCTGCTAGCTCCAGCTTTATATTTACTAGGGATGTCAGTTGTGGTTATTTTTCTTTTGATAGCCCAACACTCATTAATCTGTCACGAATCAGTTAAAAAAATGCAACATGACAAGACACACAAGAGGCGCTTTCCTTTAGTCTGGTGCTCCACTGACTCATTGAGTTTTAGCGCTGCATTTCAAAGTGCTATCCATTTAGAGGTGGTCAATTTTTTGCTGACAGCCAGCCAGCTAGCTGCGTTTACGTGCTTAAATAAGTGCTAACTGCCCACCTTCCGGTCTCCACTGGTTAGCTAATGTTAGTCTTTGCTGCTCTGCACTGCGAACCACCTGGGCTGGATTAGAGCTAGCTAGCGCTGCTGCTCATTCTGCAATTACCGTTGGCAACACCCACCCATGATGGTGGGTATGTGTTGCTGCGGAAACATGGTGGCCACCTTCTGGTCACCCTCAGGTATCCCCAGTGAGTGAGAGACTTCATTTTGAGCTTTAAAACCCCTTTAGCATTGATGTTAGCACCTCTAGCCATTTTGACGCTGCTATAGGTGCTAACAGAGCTAACAGTGCTTAACAATGCTAAAGGAGTTTTGTGGCTTATAATTAAGCCTACTCACCAGGGCAACCTGGAGGGAGACTGGAGGGTGAGCACAATGTTTTCACATAAACTCCATCCTGCCACCATGGTGTGGCGCCGCGAGCTAGCTCCCTCCCACCAGACCAGGGTGGTGGTGCACAGTGGAGTAAACTGAAGAGCAGCAAAGTTAACCTACGGACCGACATACGTAACTGGTTAAATATAGGCTCTGTGGTCACCTGATTAACGGTTGACATCCCTAACATTTACTGTACCGACACGTTTCAATGTTCTCTTCTGACCTTAGACAAGAACACAATAAAGCACATTTCCCATGTCAAACTGTTCCTTTAGTGTAAAGGAAGTAGACTCGCACAAGCCTTTCATTTCTTCATTTTTCACCATGTGATTGCAATTATCATCAACACACTCCCTTGCTGTTTTGCCTTCTTGATGAAAAGAACAAACACACAATAAATTTAGTGTGCACGATCCTTCTTGCTTGACTGTGAATCACCAACATCTCTTCAAATATCCTTCCAAAATGCAAAAATGAGATTAAATATCGGTGCAAACACTAATGACTACCATAACCTCTTCCATCAAACTCTTATGATAAATTATTGACAACGCACATTAACTGTATAGATGGATCCTTCACAAAGTGGAGAATGTTTGGGAAGAGATCTCCTCTGAAACAAAAGGCAATAACTTCAGTGCTATCAAAATAATTTGGTGACATTAAACATTTTCAGTCCATGTTTTGGTTGAAAGTAGATTTGTACAAATTTACAAGTACAAATGATTTCTGAATTCGTGCAGCTGTAAAGTTCCTCTGATCAACCTGGGGATATAATACCGCAAGCAGGAGCCAGTATATGTATGGGGTTCTTTCACTTACATATAATTTTAATGCAGACATTTTTTGTCAATGCTCAGAAACTTGTAGTATTTCTCCTGACAGAAATGTTCAGACTATATATATGATGATTTGCTGTTGTTGAGTGCCGCAAAAATGCATTTGCTATGGTCGTCAGAATGGAACTGCTTCACCCCGGTATCGGTGACGGCTGAGTGTTTGAGGGTGTGTGGTGGTTGTAAGATGAAGCAGACCGGGAGCACAGAGGGTAAGCAAAGGTCAGGTCACAGGTCAGGTTGGGGCAGTCACCGGCATCATCAGCAGCACGTCCTGCGAGACTCTGAGGCCTGACGTCCCAGTTTGAAAGCTTTTCCTGAAGTTCCTCCGGCTGCGTCGGCAACAGGGATACGCTTACCTTTGAAGAGACACACACACACACACACACACGTATACAGATTTCCATCATTCAGCCTTGAGTAAGCTTCTACGTTTGAGTGCAACTTTGATTTTATATATCTATTTTAAATATACACACTTTTTATGGTAGAACTACATGCCAATTAAAGTGGAAATAGACAAGTCTTTTTGCTTACACCTATCATTGTGAAATAAACGTTGACAGCACAATGTAATGGCTATAAAATAATGACACCATCTGCATTCAGCCTTGCTTTCACTGTGCAATTCTATCTGCCACTGGGTGCGAACTCCCAGGAAAATGAAGGCTTGATTTACGGCAATCAAAACAGGAACAGCAAAGTACTTTGTTTTCCTTGGTAGCTATCGGTAGCTATCCCAAGTTACAAAGAGTATCAATTTTAGTCCTTTGTGGTGCTATCCCAAGTCGTGGAAATGGTAGACGGTGGAACAACTGAAGTAACTGTGGAAAACAGCATGTAGTTTGCCCTGTGTTGTTGGTAGTTGCTAGGCTCTGAGGAAAACGGAAAGCAATCCGGTTGTCTTTGCGACAGCAGCGCCAACAATAATACCACTTGGAAACACTAGGGGGGAGAAAGTTGTCTGTTTCCACTTTAACTGAGTTTCAAGTTTCCGACAGCTCATTGATTCTAGGCAAGTTGTGAGTATTTAGTGTGTTCACACTGGAAAAAATTACAAAAGTAAGTGGGCTCAAGAAAAGGTCACTACGCAAAGTAAAAACATTTTTTTGAGCATGTTGTTGATAAATAAAATGGTGGCACTACTCACTTATGAAACATGCGGGCAACTAGTCGAATAATGACCCTAAATGACGACTATTGGTCGACTAGGAAAATTCTTAGTCGAGGGCAGCCCTACCTGAAATTTTCATTAATTCTCATTACTGCTAAGCAGTTTAAAACAAATTAATCTGTGCGGCTGTCATTTTTAACATTCTGAAGCTCCGTGGTAGAAAGTTGGTACAGACACAGTTGCTGTCTCCAAGAGTTTTACACCCTCATACTGAAGGAGAAGACCCTACACGAAGTTGTGTGAAGCAACAACAAGTACAACTTTAATCCAGTAAAAGCACATTAAATTTGTCAGGTACATAGCCTATGGAAAGCTGGCTAGCCTCTACTCAGGGACAATGGGTCTGTTTCTCTCTTCTACTCTTCTTAAAATGCGATTTTAACTAAAACACTAGCCCATTATCATGAATTTCTTATATCTATTAGATCGAATAGGTCAAGTGTCATTGGAATTAGCTATTTCATAAAGTCCCATGCAATTTAAAGCAAGTTAACATCCAACACCACCACAAATAGGCATTCCATCTGATATAAAATCAATAGCCTATTAGCAGCAATTTCTCCCTCAAGTGTGTGTCCTGCACTGTATGTATGTATGCAAAAAGTAATATGTATGCTTAATTGCTCTTCACCTGTATGAATACACTACATACTCAAAACCTGCTTAGCATTTACATGTCGTGTAGAATATGGACATAACTATTGAGTATGTCTTTTCTCTATCTTATCAGTTGCCTCTCAGAGCTGAATCAGCTGCTCCCACAACCCCTTGTCTCTGCAAATGTGTGTTTTCAAAATTAAGTGTCAGGATGTCATGATTAAGTGGATTCTGCTTTGGCATTATCTACTGCTTATTCTGAACTGGCTCATCGCTGTCTGATACAAACACGGAGAGAATGATTACACTTTTGAAATGTTTAGAAAGTGCATCTCTGATAGGCACAAAACATAATGTACCTGCTTTGAAACACAAAGGGAGACGAGATAAATATCTTAATGCTGCACAATGCTTAATTTGTCACAGCTCAATGGGAACCTGGGGATGCACAATGGCACCAAGTGCTCAAGAAACACACTCACTTATCTCTATAAACACCTCGTTGATGTTAATGGCATTCTTGGCGCTGGTTTCTACGAAGATGGCATGGATGGAGTCAGCGTAGTCCTTGGCATCCTTGTCTGACACCTCCCTGTAAATACAAGAGGTATTTCAAAATTGCTATGTTGCAATATGCAAACAGATTCTCCGATTTCATGCCCTACCATCAAATTTTACTTTGACAGCTATTATGTGGAAGACTCCCCAATTTATGGATGATATTACCAACAGCATACATGCATCTTAATCTGGGAGATTTTTTAATTCTTCTCAAGATTCAAATATGAAAGATTATTTGGTCCACTATACATGACCATGACTTTCCCACTGGAGTCTGATCACCTTATTTTCCACAAAGGACGACTTACACAGAATAATAATCAGTATGAGAGACAATATTCCTCCTCGCAGGGCAGAATGCACTTCAGCTCCACACACAGTAAATTCCAGTGATATTTCTGAGCCAAACATCACATATTATTCCGATGCTAAAAAGGTCATAACATTTCCTTACAAGAATTTTTTCCATCTGAGCCAGCCATTTGAAATCCCATCACCACTCTCAAACTGTAAATGAGAAGGCGTCCTTACACTGCACACCAGCATTGTTCATGACATATTAAGTACCATCTGTAATTCAGGTGTACCTGGCGTCTGACAGGTCACATTTGTTTCCAGCGATGGCGACCACTATATTGGGAGGACCGTGCTGTCGTAGCTCCTTCACCCAGTTCTTCAGTGTTTGGAAGGATTCCTGATGACACACAACATGGTATACTGACTGAACCGATAAGCAGACAAACATCTCTCAGGAAGGTTTAAAGGACTAGGTCAACATTTTGGAAATATGTTCTTGCAGAGAGTTAGATTAGAAGATAGATACCACTCATGTCTTTATGGTAAGGTGGAGCCAGCAGCTGGGTCATTTCTATGTTCCCAGGCTCCTATGTTACGCAGCTCCACATTTTTATGTGAAGCTGGTCAAATTTGACCCAAACAGAAGAGTTCATGTTTGTTAATAGAATATTAAACTAGGGAGCACAGGAAACTGGGAAGGTAAGTTTCCTCCAAACACTTTTGGTATAGTACCCTTAAAACCGATACCTAACCCGTATAGACATGTACCCAAACCCTAGATCTGTTTAGTGTTTCGACTGCAAACAGTACTCTTAAATATAGACGGGGTTGTTACCGGGTAGCAACAGCTGCATCACTTCTCCGTCCAGCTCTTGCTTTACCGACAATGCAGAGGAACATCTGCACCTCACTAATCATCCACAGAATGAGGTTGCTCACCAGCATTTTCAGGACAAAACAGAACAGGCTAGACTGTTTACAATTGCTGTTTCAATCAATGGAATATTTAAAAACAGCGGGTTTGTGCATTGAGTCTTTGTAGAGCGAGAGTGACCGCTCTCTCTTGACTAATCAGCAGGCTGCAGTGTTTCTAGCTCCACCTTTTGGTATCTGATCAGTGTGCTAGGAACCCCAACAGAGGGGTGACGAACGGTTCTATTGGTACCATCCACAACTTCTGACAATGGAAACGCAAAAGTAGCCATTGTGAATTGAACCAGACTGACTGATGGAAACCAGGCTATGGACACATTCCTGCTAGCAGCCAGTTAGCTTAGCTTAGCATAATTAATGGAAACAGTGGGAAACACCTAGCTTAACTCGAACCAAAGGTAACAAATTCCCCTACACCTTCTAAAGCTCACTAATGAACACTCTATATCTGCTTTATTTAAAAACGTAAATGTTCACAGGGGTTCAGTAACTTCCTGGTGTCTCTACTGGTTGCCTGCCAGCTGCTCCCGCCCATAAAGTGTGTAAAAGAAGTGGACGTAGCTAGATGTCACCTACTGGTTTGTGGACCACTGTTTTAAAGCCTCGTGTCTGCCATTTTAGCTGTCGCCATCTTGTTTTTTATTTGGAGCCAGAAGTGACCATATCTGTGGAGGTTACACATTGATACGCCTCTATCCAACGCTCGGCAAGAAAATGAATAAGAGCATTTCTGAAAATGTTGAACTATTCCTTTAATGTACATGCACATTCTAAATTTAGAAATGACATGAAAAAACAAAAACAAAAACGTGAAACTGCTCCATAAGCACTTTATGGATTAGTAGTTGAGGAGAAAAAGTTAATAATACCTCTTTTGTGATGTCATACACAATGATGGCCGCCGCTGACCCTCTGTAGTACATTGGCGCCAGAGCACGAAACTATGGGAAGACAGAGAAAGTAAGCAGTGATGAGCATCGATACTTTGAAGAATTGCTGCGGGGCAGTGCTGGACAGGGGGGAGGTTCACCTGTCTAAAGCCTCTGAATGACCATCTCTGCCTACACTTGATTATATCATTCGAATAAAGCTTTGAAACCATGTTGACATGATGATCAGAGTATTTTATTCAATCCTGATTCATCTTTGAAGACTACCTTGGTTTCCTTCCAATTTCTTTCACTTTTGGATATGAAGAGTACTAAAAATATCACTGTGGTATAACTTTACTATTATACATTTTCACACCCCAAAGATCAAAAAACAGAGTCAAGGCTTTTCATAGACTACAGCTAATCCATTACATAGGCACTGGTGATTACTTCACTGTGAGTTTCATTAGGCTCAATAATACTGACTGTGACAAACTCGAAACAGAGTATATAAATGAGCAAAAAATAGACACAGAGTACCATTTTACTAAACCAGAGGCCAAGTGTTCTGAGCCCATAAGCCAAGCAGCTTTATTTAAAATGGAAGTATGGCAAGTCTTTCCACCAAGACCTCACACATGTGGTAGCCATCAAGAGAAAGATGAGCAGAATGTGTCAAAAGCTGTTAGCGTTATGATATTTATGGAAGACTATACATTTGATCTCAACCCAATGCATCACAAAGCCCTGCATAATCAAAACAATATGTGCACGTCTGAATCCATAGCTGCCTCAGAAACGGGGAGTTCTTCTTTGTTTGCCAGGTTTTGGTATTTTTCTGGTGAAATACTTTCCAGTGCTCTTTGAAGCCTGGCTTCAACAATTAGCCTGCTGCCATGATATCTTAAAACATATTATTCTTTAGCCATGATAGAAGCATATCAGCCTGTCTGTCTGTCTGTCTGTCTGTCTGTCCACCACTTTGGTCCAGACTAGGCTTTTCATACCTTTCTGACATTTCACTAGGATATATGTTATATGACAGTACAGAAAAACCATAAAAGCTGAGCTGCTGGTGATTGATGTAATTGTAGTATGTATGGCACTGTCTAGCCCACAATGCCATGCAATTAGCCTACTTAGATAAGTCCTGCTGGGTTTTGATACTCATGGCCCATAGAATAATGACTATGAAGGCTATAAGCGCCCTTCTTCCACAGATTCTTGCTGGAAGACTCAATGATGCTCATTGCTGTGGCGGATACAGACAGATCAGTCGCCTGAATGGAGACGATGTGCAGGTGGTGGTGGCACTTGAATAAAATCATTTGGCTAATAGTCTGTTTTTGAAGTTGAAAAAAAGTTATATGTGGTAATGTTTTCATGATTCCATATCTAGTCATATTTAATTGATCAGCGAGGAGATCTATTAGGCATTTTAATTTTTTACTAGTCCTGTAACGTTATCCCCACCACTTGCAGCTGCCATCTTTCTCAGCTCAGTCTATTTCACTAATAAAGACTGCCCCCTGGTGGTGTGAGCTGTACATTACAATGCGTTACCTCAATACAGCATCTCCGTATCAGTTTAATACACAGAAAAGCATCTGTACTTTTGATAGTATTAAATATATTACCCTCAAAATTGCTAAATATCCTGCCGCAATCCCTTTATAACACCCAAGCCTAGTCCAAACTGAAATATCTAAATGACTACCAGATAGATTACCAAGAAATTTGATACATACAGTCACTGTGCCCAGAGGATGACGTTCACTGACCTGGTGGTGATCCCCTGACCTTTTATGTTACACCATCATCAGGTCAGTTTCTTAATTTCTCTGATATTTTGGATTACATTGTATCACCAAACACCTGCAAAGCAATCCCATCAGCCTCAGCTGTACTTTCTGTTAAGTGCTAATTAGCAAATGTTAGTATGCTGGCATGCTTAACTCAGATGGCGAACCTGGGAAAAATAATAACTGTCCAGCTGTCTTGTCATTTACCTCAAAGCACCGCTGTGCCCAGGTACTGCTTCACAGAGCCAATGGCATGGCTTTGGACTCTTACAATGTACTCACATTAAAGTGGAAAAACAAAGGTCTATGTTTCAGACATTCAAACAGTGTTTGCCATGCCATTGCCATTAGCTATCTTTTAGTTTGGCTGCGCTTAAAAAGTTCAGGAGCTTGGACCAAATCTGTTCCTTTTCTGCCTCTTCCAAAACATACAGATAATTGGATAACCATTGTATTTATAGAGAATATTTGATTTATTAATTGTTTCTGGAGCTGGCATAAAATGAATTTTACTGCATATTGTACTGTGTATGATTATCTGTGTGACAAATAAATGTATTGATTTGATTCAACATAATCAAAGGCACCTTCAAAAAACCATGCAGGATTTTCCTAAACATGATTTATACAAAAGTAATTCCTCTAAATCCTTGCTTATGACCCACTACAAATGTGTGGTGATGTATTTATCTGCCCTCTGCCTTTATTTCCTTATCTTCATCTTTCTTTTGCTGAGTTGGGGATGATCCTAGGCACAGTGTGCAGGTAAGGTCAGGACTTTTTATAAAAAGGTAGTGACCAGTGCCACAACGTAGGCTGCAAGCATCCAAGAGGAAGCTACAAAAGTCACAGATACAGTGCTGAAAAAACATGAATGAGTCCATTCACTCACTGTTTAGATTAGTTTTCTGCCGAAACACATAGAGTATTTGCTTTTGATCTCAATTCTGTAAAAATGTTTGCAATGGCCTCTGCAAGATTTTGAAGTTGTAACTGTTACAAAATCTTTGTTAGCAAAACAAACTTACAGAATACTTCAGATATGAAAATTGAAAAAAGAATTATTTCCCCTCTCCTGTTCCTGACCTCTTTTTGCCTTCTTGCTATATATACTGGACAGGGTCTTTTAACAGACTAATAAGACCATGTGTCATGTATTAACTAATGATATTTATTTTAAAAGTAACAACCCATGTCTGAAAAAGACCTTCACTTGGAATGACCCTGCCTTCCCGCCAATTTCATTTTCCTTTACAATACGATGGAATAAACTATCCATCTTGGAGTGACACTGTTACCTCAGGAAAGCACACATTCCACATAATTATAGTTGTTACTGGCCCCAGGTCCACCAACGGGAATCCAACTCGGGATATTTGGCAGCGGCACTGAGGAGAGCGCTGTCTATTTCATTGGCTAGTGTCGGGCTGCACCACCACCAGTCCTGTGTGGTCTATCTGTGCCGTAACCCAGAGAGCAATCACAGCGAGGCCAGACGTCTGGCCACACAGCAGCCCAGAAAACAGCCCCAGTGATGCCTACAGAGTGCTGATTAATTGCTGAAACCACGAGCCGGGTGCATAATGAAAGAAACCCTCCTATTCCAATAGGATGCAAGGTTCCCCTCGCTTGTTTTCTGTGAGGAGAAACAGTCAGGGGGGGAGGACTCGATGAGCTGTTGACAGCTGGGCTCAGATGTACTCGTGAGGCCTCATCTGGTCTCGAGATATGGATTGTGGAAATCACAGAGCTTTCCTTTTTGCCCCGGTCTCTGCTTCCATGTGCATTGGCTGGCTTTGTGTTCCCCTTTCTCAACTCAACAGATTGTGATCGGCCAAAGCTCCACAGAAGTTAGAAAACAAGCCACGAAAGGTTTCAAAATACCACAGCAGCTTTGTATGAATACACACACACACACACACACACACACACACACACATATGCAAAACCTACTGAAGGAATGTTTCTCTTTTTTCACACACAGATGTGAACCCCTTGGGAAGCCAAGAGGCCACATGGGAGTGAAAAAAGTGGAAATAAAAAAGGTGGAGAAAATGGAAAGGAACACAAAAGAATCACAGAAAAATATATAGTTGCCAAGAAAAGAAAGATTCCACAGGAGGAAACACAAAGTGAGGAAAAAAAGAGGACGTGGAGTTGCAGCGACTCCAAGATAAGACACAGTGGCAGCACACGCCAGTGGGCCGAGACGGCTTGGGTTTCATCCTCTCATCTTATCTTAAACGAGGCTGCATTGATGTCCCCTCAAGGCCGTGAAGAAGCCGAGGCCCCAGGGGGAAAAAGGAGGATAAAAGGCAAACGGCATCTTATCTCACCTCTCTGGAGAGGGCAGCAGCAGGGAGAAGATATTACAACAGCAGGGGATTGTGCATGAGAAAAGGAGAAGGGCATGCAGGGAAAAAAGGGGAAGTGATGTGGAGAGCTAATGCAGGGAAATGCGGGATGCAGGGTGTGAGTCAAGAGAGAAAGCAGTTCCTTACTTTGAAACTGTCTGGTGTCATTCCGCTAGGCTTAAATGTGAAAATTGTACTTAAACACCAAGAGGTCTGCTGTTTCTAATATCACGTCATCTGTAAGTGGTTTCAGCCCTAAACTTCCCGTGGGTGATAAAGCATTTCAAATACTGCTGCAACAGAGACACCGGAGTATAAATTACACAAGACATGGCACCTGAATATGACACTTACTGACAGACAACACTATTCAATCCTGTATGCACAATAAAATAACACAAAAGGAACATCACTCCTTTATTTGTGTCTCTAAATGATCGAATGCAATGAGGAAGAAGGAGTGAGCGTGAGAGGCGAGACAAAGATTTAAGGTGACAGAAGCGATAAATCATCTCAGACTTGCTGATGTTTCTATTAAACCAAACAGACGCCACTCACAAATCCAAATGCACAACACCGCATTTGTCATTTAAGAGAGGGCTCCTAAATCACGAGCAGTGAAAGAAGTAGGTTATTGGTTAGCAGGCAGAGCTCGACCTATAGGAAGGTAAATGTTGCCCCCTATCAGAATAATGACTAACTGCACTTTCTCCCAGGACAGTTCAGGGAGTGGTACATGCTCACATGCAGACAGCTTTCTCACTTCCTTTAAAAGCCACATGGGAGAATTGAGTGGATTTTTTAAATAAACCAAGTCGAACTGATCGATTACAAATCAAAACTGTGTGCTGCTGTGGTTTGGCTGTGCAGGGCGGAAGCACATGAATCTTGCTCAGGTTTAGCCGGCAGTATTATGCATTCACTTGGAGGGGAAATAGCTGCACCGTGTTTTTTAAATTAACAAGATTATATCTCAGAATTTTGAGAAGTTTTCTCTTTTCCATTTCACTTTTATTTGGAAAAGGCAATATCATAGAGTGTACAAAATCCTTTTGCCATTTTTACATGAAACCTTTTCCAGTTTTTTATATACATGTACGTATGCATGCGCACAGAAAAAAGATAGAGCCACAACTCATCCTGCACTCGTGGTGTCAGAATATTCAGAAAAATTACTTTCTGACTATGAAAATTCACATGAACGCCCCCTCAAGTTGAAACAACAACTCTGAAAGTCTGCAAAAATTTTGGTACAGGACTTGCCGAGTTGAGGTCATAGATGCAGAAACACGGCAGACAAAAACATAAGTTAGGCCGATGGTGATAAACTTTTTATTAATTCACATATTGCGTGTCAATTTTTATAATATTATGTAATTTTTTAATATGGTATTAGGTTGTAACTGTTAGTTGCTGTCCACATAAAGTGACCTAGATCCGTTAGAAAACTAATTTATTAGCATTAGTCAGGTAAAGCAATATTTTAGACGTTTTAGGGGATCTACTGTTGCAGCAGTAAGTCTGGGTACAAAATGACTTTGTAATATAAAGCTTCAAACTGTTCCCAACATGTTGTTAAAATGCTGTGGGCAATAAAATGCAACACTTCTTCTTTGTGGTGTTCATGTGGTTTCCACTTCAAGCTCATGAACACAAAAGTCGGAAGAACGACTTCCCATCATGGGAAATGAGACCTGTCGAGGAGCATGTGAATGCAGCATCAGGCCTGAAGAGAACTTTCAGTCCTTGATCTTGACTTGCAGCAGTATACACCCATGTACATTCCTCATGTACAGGTTGAACACACCTACACATAGACATCTATATTCACCCGCATATCCACATGTATACAACCCACATAACAGTGTGTACTTTCACTTAACCTGTCCGCAATTTTCATGTTTAGCTTTATGGCAGAGAAAACTTTTCATGGGGGTAAAATCTGCTCTTGTTTTCAGAAAAACAAGAATGCTAAAGGTTATGGGGCAACGTCTAGCTAACCTGGTAGAGTGTGAGCTCCATATGGACTATAGCGTGCTTTGCAGCAGGTCAGGTTCGATTCCGACTTGTGACCCTTTGCTGCAGCTGCACGTCATTCCCCTTCTCTCTTCCACCTTTCCTGACTATCTAGAGCTGTCCTTTCAATAAAAGCAAGAATTACGAGATTAAAATATTGTTAATACAGGCGGAAAAAAAACAAGAGCAAAACAGATACTTTTTCTCAAGTGACTGCATTACACTTCACACTACACCAGTCCATTTAAAAAAAATGCAGAGGCTAAAACCTCAGTGTCTGTTACTGACCCGCTCCTGTCCTGCCGTATCCCAGATCAGGAACTTGTGCAGCTCATTCTGGTATTGCACTGTCTTGGTCATGAAGGATGCCCTGTGGAAGAGAAATGGCTTCATGATTGATGTGCTATGTCACATTACAAAAACATTAATTTGATTTAACTGCAACTGAAGCTTAAAGGTTTCATCACAACTCATTTTCAAGGGTCTAAGCGAGAAAAACACTCATCCTCATTCAGATCATCAGCTGGTTTAAGATATCTTAAATCATCTGCCAGCTGTAGTGAACAATAACATCCAACAGTAAAACACTAAATGGGACTTAATTATCAATTAGAGTCCAACTGATACTGTACTTTGAGGCTGATAACAATATCTGTTAAATCTGGGATAAGCTAGAATTGTCAAAAACAATGACAAATGTCACAAGATGACAAAGCAATGTCTTAAAATTGCTTACTTGATTCGTCCAACAGCCACAGAAACACAAATGACTTTATTTATGATGTCATGAAACAGACACAGGGTGCAAGCAACTTTTTTGTACAGATGGAAACAGCAAATATTTTGTACTTTTAATTGGTAAAGGAATAAAATGACTAAATATTGAAACTGGAACTCGGGCTGCACTAATAATTGTTTTCATTCTGAATATATGATAATTGCTTTCTTAATAAATTCATTATTTGATGTTTAGAGTGTTGGAAAATAGTGAATAGAATGAAAAAAAAGAAGGCCACCATGACATATGTATTCAAATTGCTTGTTTTGTCAGACTAACAATCCAAAACCCAAAGCTCCTCACGTAAGAAGCTGGAGCCAGAAAACTTTTGGCATTTTTGCTTGAAAAGTAATTTAAACAATCAACCGATTATCAGAATTGTTGCTGATTAATTTTCTAATCCTCTTATCCAGCTCTAATTGGAACTGATTATTCCATAAATTGAAATGAACTGATTAAATGATAATGTCCTGCAACAACCCTAAACACAAACCAACAAGACAGAGAACAAACAAGGACAAACATAACTGGTAAAAAAACAGGAAGGAACTTACCCAATTGTTGGGTTGATATTTGGGTCAAAGCTGTCCTCCACAAATCTCCAAACAATACTTGACTTTCCAACGCCAGTGTCCTGCACAGAGACAAAATAAAGACTATGCTTAATAAACATGGTCGGAAGCAATTACTAGAAGTTTAATCACAAGTACAAATGCACATTCTCTGGCAATATTCCCAGACGTCATGGCTTTATCGAGGCATCTTCTTCCTTCCTGCTCCACTCGTAGGCCTCTAACATTATATTAGTTAAACAGGACAGACGTAGTTAAGCCTACATTGTTTTTTACATCTTAGTAGTTGAGGAAGAAAATGACATGTGATAATGTTAATTCAGGAATGTGTAATGCGACACTGGTAGAGAAAATAAAACCTCATGCTGTTGTTATACGCAGAATAGAGACACTGATGAATGTTGTTCCTGTGACTCATTTGCAAACAGAGACTGCAGCAAAAACCAGTAATGTTATTTAGGAAAGTGATATATGGAATAGGGCTGCAACTTATGATTATTTTCATCACCTATTAACCTATCTATCTTTTCATTTGAATAATCAATGATTAGCTTAGTGGTAGAGCAGGTGCCCCATGTACAAGGCTGTTGCCACAGCGGCCCGGGTTCGACTCCAGCCTGTGGCCCTTTGCTGCATGTCACTCCCTCTCTCTCTCCCCCTTTCACGCTTGTCTGTCCTATCAAATAAAGGCTTAAAATGCCCAAAAAAAAAACTAAAAAAAAAAATAAAAAAAAAAAATAATAATCAATGAATCCATTAATCCAAAAATGTCAAATACGTGAAAAATACCCAGCATAAGTTTCCAAGAATCCTTAGTGACAAAATCGAATGTCTTATTTTGTCTGACAAGCAGTCCAAAACCTTAAGATACTTATTTTACAGTGAAAAGCAAATCAAATCCTCACACTGGAGAACATGGACCCAGAGAGGGACTGGACTTTTTTACTTTAAAAATGACTTTAAAGATTAAGTTGATTATCAGTTTTGTTACAGCTCTATTTTAATCTTATTAGTAGCTGATGGGGAGCAGATATGAGGAGGTTACTTCAGGGATGTATAAATAGGACGCTGGTAAAGAAAATGATGCCTGTTTATCTAATGTTCCTAGGACCTCTCTGGAAATACCAAAGGCAGCAAATATCAGTTGTGTTATTTAAGAAAGCTGTATAAGGATTAGGGATCATATTCATTATAATTTTTTTCTTTTATTATTTTGTCTATGAAATGTCAGTAATAGTGAAAAATGCCCAGTGGCCCAAGGTAACAAACAGCCCAGATGATCTATATCAGCAAGTCCTCACTTTTTGGATAGCTAGAACCAAAAAATGTTAAATCGATATTGTTGCTAATTAATTGTCTGTTGGTCAACTGAATGTTTTTTTCAGATCTGTTTTAATCTTATTAGTAGATGATGGGAAGGAGAGGTGAGGAGGTTCCTTCAGGAATGTATTAGCGGGATACTGGTAAAGAAAATGATGCCTGCTGCTGTTTATATGTTCAGAAATGTTGCTCCCATGACTTATTTTGAAATACTACAGGCAGCAAAGACCAGTGAAGCTATTTAAAAGTTAGAAAGAAGAAGATATAGTTTATTAATCCCTGAGGGCAAATTCAATTTTTTCCACTCTGTTGTCATACCCACAGAGGCCCGAAATACACACACACACACACACACACACACACACACAAACAGGACCTATACATGCATTACATTGAGAGATGTCAGAGTGAGGGGGCTGCCCATGGACAGGCGCCTCGAGAAGTTAGGGGTTCAGTGCCTTGCTCAGTGCCCAGGAGGCGAACTGGCACCTCTCAAACTACCAGTCCACACTCCATACTTGGTACAGATGGGGACTCGAGCTGGCGACCCTTCAGTTCCCAACCCTGGTCCCTATGGACTGAGCTGCCACACCAAGAGAGCTATATAAGGATCAGGATTAGTATTTCTTAAGTCTATAAAATGTCAATAATATTGAAAAACACCCAGTGGCCCCAGGTGATGCCTTCAAATGCCTTGTTTTTGTCTGACACAGCCTAAACTACAGGCCTGTAAGTCAACAAATCCTCATATTTGAAAAGCTGGAACATAAACATGTTTGGTATTTTAGCTTAAAAATTACTGATCAAACTATTTAAGCTCTATTTTAAGGATTTTTTTAGGGTAGGGGATGTGGTACTCCCTATTACATTTGTTACTGTCTTTTTGCTATTGTTTTTTGTTTATTTTTCTTTTTATTTATAAGGATCCACATTAGCTGTGCCCTAAAGCAGAGCTAGTCTTCCAATATGATCATACCCTTTTTTTGTTTATTACTCTTTATTATGTTGTTATTTTTGTTTAATCAATGTGTGCCACATCTGTTTTATAAAATGAAAAAAACAATTAAAAATTGATCACAAGAAAAAGCTCTGTTTTAAGCTTGGGAGATGGACATGTGAGGATTTTACTTCTAGCATGTATTAATAGGATGCTAGTGTAAAAAGAAATGTGATTTTATGGTGCTGTATGCAGTTTAGACATGCTTAAATGTTGTTCCTGTGACTGGTTGTAAGAAATCAAGGTGCAGTAAAGACAATAACAGTGGCAATAATAAAATGCATGTGCTGTCTCGCCCTTGATCACAGGTATCCACACATTTAACTCATGTAAACACACCTGTCTATCAGTAAGGTATAGATCCTGATGGAGGAGCAGTATGGGTGATTTGATGCCACAGGTACAGCCAGATGTACAGTGAGCACTACAGACATAACGTGTTCACATAAAATCGATGCTGACTTACCCCCAGGAGACAAACTTTTAACTCTCTCAGCGCCATATCGATCTCCTCTCACTCAAATTGAGTTTGTAATGATGACCATTGACAGTTTTCTCCTCTGGTTGCCTTTAAATCTTGAATATTCTTCAGGTGTTTGTATGTTTACGAACAACTTGACTTCATCTTGGTCACAAGCTGCCAAACGCGCTTCTCAGGTAAAGTTGTAACACCGTATATCAGCGTTAAATCGTCGAGCAGTCCGTGGTATTTGCCATATTGTGATTATTGTAAACAGCTAGCTAGCTAACCGTGAAGCCACCAAATCGCTCAGTCTCCATCTTGAACTACGCCGTGCGGTCACGTGACTGTTCCGGCTCTTTTTTTGTTTGGAGAAACACACAAAGCCCACAGTTATTTATGCCCAGTTATGTCGAGTTTGTGCCCGAGCTGAGAAACGGTTGCCGGTTCGGGTTGTTATAAAAGATAACCGACCGGTGGATCCCAGCATCAGGAAGTACCTTCAGGAAGTAGTTTGCTGCCTTGTTTGAGTGACAGCTGTGCGGTGGTGACAGCCCACACGGGACGGCAGCCCGCAGAGCCGAGCCGATACTCAAGATGGCAGGTAATGGCACTTTTCAAATAGTGTTTTCTTTACTACTTTGGCGCTGTGTTGGCACTTCTAAAGCGGTATTGTGGACTTCGGAGTCTAAATATTTAAAATAGCGGCTCCTGCTTTGCTGCATTTGTGGTATTCTCAGGCAAAGCGCTAGCCAAGGCGAGCCAAGTCAAGCGAGAGGACTGGACAAGCCTTGTTAGCAAACTTAGCACCGCTAGCTAGCTATAGCTAACGAAAGCTACTCATGGGTATCGAAATGTAGGACTTCGAGGCTACATTTAAACACACAACTACTCAGTATTTGTAGATGTTATTTTAAGTCACCACTGTCGTCATTAGTTAGACAGCACCACATGCTTTCAGCCGTGTTTATTATCGAGCTGTTGTCATAGCAAAGGCTAGCGAGTTGACCTAGCTAACGTTAGCCGGGTTGCTAAAGTCATTTTCAGCCATAAGCTGACCAAATCCTCCTTTATAGCATAACAAAGGGGAGATGTTGTTCTTTGCTAACATGTTTTAGGGAGTGCTGTTAACCCAGTCGTAACGTTATGTACTCCACACGTAAAACACCACGTTTAATGTGTCTTTTCGGAATATGAGTTGTTTTTATATTTGGAGCACATTCCCCTGCATGCCCAGCTGTAAACACTGGCATTAGCCGTCCCAGCACATGCTTCTCCTTCTGGGACTTCTTTCTGGGCTTTTCTCTTGACTGCATTACTCTGAGTTATTGTTCTGCATTCATGGCTGTGTGTTACTGGAAACAAATCAGGAAAGACATATAGCATTATCACGCAAATGTCTGTTAAACTATCCTCTGTACACGTTTGTGTCTATGACATAAGACTGTGTGATAATGGGAAGAGAAACTGGAAGTACCTTTTTTAACCAAGTGTTAGGTTATTCCAGGATAAATCTGATTTAGTCACTGTTTTACACTTACCTTCAGGCAGTACAACAAATAATATGTCCTGATTCTGACCTAACCAACTAGTTTGTTAAGGTGGTTGTGATTTGACTCAGCTGAAGATCAGCTGTATTTAAAATCACCTTAAACACACACATACTATACTTGTGTGTTGTTCCTAGTGTCTGAGTGAAAGCTCTGTGGGATCCAGGAGAAACACCACATTGGACTGCATGATAATGGAATAACTAATGTGCAATTTTCAGCCACACACTGTAGAAATTATTCTGGGTGAATTCTGATTTAGTTCCTGTTTTGTAGTTTTCATTTAAGCAGTAAAGTTGGCTACATGATCCAACAGATTCTGAATAGTTTAGTCAATATGATTGTGGTTTGATCTAAAGGAATTTACAGTAGATAAGTCAGTTTTATCATAATTGATCTCATGCAGGGAAATTGAGATGCCACATTTGCATGATATAGATAAGCAACTTTACAAAAACTACATTGTTAACATCTGTTAGATTTAGAAGGAAACGTGAAACAAAAAATTAAAATTAAAATAAGCGTACTAAATGCTCTATTCACCAAATACAAATGGCTCCAACAATAGCGCCAAACAATTGAGGACACAAGAATCTTGGTATAAAAAATTGCACCTCAGGGAGTGAAGTCAGGTGGTTAAGTGTCTCATGTCTGCAAAAAGTATGAAGACATACACAGATAGAGTCAAACGCAGATATACAATAGAAAAGCTCCGACACACTCAGGGTGCAAAATTAACTTTTTTGCCCACAAGCCAAATCGCTAGTAAATGTTCAAATTTTACCACCCATCCAGTAGTTTACCATTTTTTTTATTAATTTTTTTTTATTGTATTTATTTATTTTTGGCTCGTGAATGAAGCACATCTGCCACTTTCATATTTCACCAGCATATGGCTTGTGGATGGTGCTAATTTGTACCTTGCACGCACTGAAATCAGAGGTTCTTTAACTTTTTATTAGCAGCATTTGGACCCACAGGTCTTTCTTGGGTTTATACCTGCACAAAAGTGTATATACAACAACATAATCACTTAATCACATTCACTTTGTGCACATGACACCCCTAGATTATTTCTAACTTATTGACCAGATGAACTGCATGTGTTTAAAAGAAAAGTAACTGAGACATAATTTAGGATACAGCAAGAACATTGCGTTCGTATTTACTGACTTGTTTTGGTTTCCTCCTCTAACACGTCACGTCACTGACAATGACGTACTTTCAGTTTTGCAAAATGTTTTATCAGCGAGACCACAGCGATTTATTGTCAATCTTACTGAAGGAGACTTTGTCCCTTCTTGGTAATTGTCCGTCTGTAAAACCTGCCAACACAGAACTCCTTTCATTTTGTAGTGGGAGTGGTGTATAGAGTGATGGTATGTTGATGACATGTTTACCACCATGGATTCTCCCTCTAACTGCCTTATCCTTGCAGGTCTATCTTTATACTTTGAAGATGGCCATGACGATCTGGATGATTGTGAGTACTTTGATTATTTTAATTTGTTAATAAAACCCACATTGAACAATACCTGTATCGATGGATTTGTTTATTGTAAACATGTGGGACTTTGTTTTCCCTCCCTTTAGCAGGGAGGTATATGGAAGTGTCCCCTTTCAGGGCAACCCCAGTCACCCATGTGAAATATAAAGCTGTCATCAGTATTTCAAGGTTTTACGCATGCTATTATTAGCCGTCATACAGGCCGACATTCCCTGTTGTCTGCATTAGCGAGGGCAATGAAACAGTGTTTGGATCCAGCTGCAAAGCCAGTGTGTGTTTATGGTTGGAACATTAGATGGGATAATTAGTTAGACTTGAGGTTTTCTGCTTTATTCACACATCGGCGGGTCCTCGCTCCTTACATTTAGCCTGACTCAGTTTCTTTAACACGGCACTGTGTGACGACTGCGGTGCATCTGTCAGCATCCTCATTCAGATGTTTTGTTTTTGTAGGCATCAGTTGTCTGCTGCAGAGACAGTTCCAGTTTGTGTGAATGTAAAACGATTTTTCTTTCCATCCCACAGTTGGATTTGATGACTATGGATCAGAGTGCGACGGCATCCGCATCACAGCCTTCCTCGATGCAGGACAAGACAACCTGACTCCTCTGGGGAGGCTAGAGAAGTATGCCTTCAGCGAAAATGTTTTCAACAGGTAAGTGGAGCACTGTGGTCAGGGTGTTAACTCTTAACACACAAAATGCTAAATATCGAACATTGGGATGTTCATGGTTGGTTTCAGTTTGAGGGGATGCACTGTAAAACTAGTGCAATGTATATACAGAGATGTGTGTTGTAGGGGAGAAAACATCAGGTGTTTTTGACCTGCTACAGCATCAACCAGAACTCAGATTACTCTTTATTAGCATTTTCCAGCTGTTGGTAGCCTGCTTTCGGAGATAAAATGACACAAAACTTGCCTGCAACTGGGGCTGAAAGTAGAGGTATCTCTACAAAGCTTAGATAGAATAACTTTTTGTCATATTCACAGATACTGTCACTACATCCACGAAGTATTGTATGAGACTGATAGTCTGTGAAAAATGGTGTCCCCCCTCCTACACCTCGAAAGGCACTTGCTAGAATCTACCACAGTGCACCGAAAACAGCCAGTGATAGCCTAAAATAACCAGTGAGAGTCGAGGAGCCTCTTTCGCAGCTGTCAGTCATGTCACTTTGTGAGCTGTAGTCAAACTTGCAAACTAGACACCACTGATCAAATATAAATCAAGACTTACTGCATGGCCTATTTATCACCTCAGAAGTTTCAGAAACATATTTTAGTGTACTGTTTAGCTGTAAAATGCAAATGTTTGTGACCTGGCATGTGAGTCACGCTCTGTTTTAGCTCATTTGTTTTTCTAAAAGGTGCTTGGGTCTCAAACGTTGTCATTTTACAGCTAAACAGTGCACGAGTAAAATCTGTTCCAGGAAACATTTGCATTAGAGATAAGCAATGCAGTAACTGAATCTTAATTCATTTTTGATCAGCACTGCTTGGTTAGACAGTTTGACTGCAGTTCATGAGCAGAGATTGACATCACTGACAGCTACGTTAGAGACTCCGCGGCTCTGATTGGTTGTTTTGGTTCATGTGCGGTAATGCCATTAGAAGCAATACGAGGTGGCAGAGGAATATGATTTATTTACACATTACCTGTCTCATGTACTGTCATGTCATGTCTCATATAATATGGTGACAGTATCAGCAAATTTGAGTTAAAAGTTATTTTTATAACAGTTGACAACTAAAGCTTTAATTCAGCCACTGTCTCCTTTCTTGACCATGGCCGTGTCCACGCAAATACCACCAAATTTTTCTACCAGAAAGAGGGTGAATACATTTTTTTCTTTTGGCATTTTGGTGTAGACGCCAAGCTTGTGGTAAATAATGAAAGTGAGCAGAACCCTGTTTGACATGTGAACAGTGATTTCAAATTCATTTGCAGTCAAGTAGACGCGTCCTTATCTTGATGATTTGTGTTGAGAGCATTATGCTGCCCTTAGCGACAAGCAACAAGGAAACATCTGCAACTTAGTGGAACTTCTTATCAAGGAAACATCTGGCAAATGGCTCAGAGGTGTCACTTCTTGTACAGAAAGTGGTGATGAAGATGTAGCCAGATTACCTAGTCAAACTCTACCAGGAAACTGATCAGCCATAATTTAGCTTTTGTGCCAAATTAAGTCCATTTTTTGGTTTGTATATTGTTTTATGTAAACAGCATAAAATAAAAAGAAGATTGATTGTTAGATTCTTCACTTAATGTTCATTAATTGCAAGGAAATTATTGCTGAAAGGTTTTATGGCCCAAACAAGCTGTGGCATAATGTTGCACAATAATACATTGTTATTATATGACGTTCTGTTCTTCATATTCACTCTATAAATTGTATTGAGTAGTGCCTAAATTGTATCACAAACCCCACGTTGGAAAATTTGAATGTGAGATTAACATATCATCCGATCTCAAGTCATCGCCAGATTTTTTTTTAAGTCATCTGTATGGCTATCTGCATTCCTTTGCATTTACTAATCAAATACCTGCTTTAACTCTGTAGTGCAGGAATGCAAAAAGGCTTCTGTTGAGCCATGGGTGAATGGTTTCAGTCTAAATATAGCGATAGGTTGACAATAGTAGCCCTATTGTATTGTAGCTTTTAAGCTATGAATGATGACAAATTTCGGTGTATGCTTATTTATGTATTTTGGGAGATTTATAATGTGTATTTTGATGTGGTACTTTCTGGGTAGTGGGTAGTAAAAGCCTGCCAGATGGCCTCAGTGTATTAAAGTCCTCTGCAAACATTTAACAGTGCTCCGTTGTCCCCACACAAATGTGTTTAGTCCCTGTCTTCATGCTTTTCATGCTCAGCTTCGCAGGGTTCAGGCCCTCCCATCATCTCTAAGTACATGGGTGTGTGTGTGTGTGTGTGTGTGTGTGTGTGTGTGTGTGTGTGTGTGTAATGCACTTGACAGCTCTGTCAGGGCTGTGTGTCACGCTGTGTGCATTCAGCACTTGTAGGTATTGGCAGGCAGTCTACTAACTTGACGCTCCTGTTGCTTTCTAGGCAAATCGTGGCTCGCGGCCTGCTTGATGTGCTTCGAGAGTTCAGTGACAATGAAAATGACTTTATCAGTGTCATGGAGACAGTTGCCAGAATGTCAGAAGACGGAGGTAGATGCTTTTTCCTTTTCACCATGTCATGTCTCTCGATGATTCAATGTTTTTTTGACTGTGGTTTCTTCCTATTTTTTTTTACTCTTTATGAAATGCAGTAGAGAGGCAAAGTCCCTCCCTTTCCACTATCCCCCCATGAGACCTTACTTTGGAAAAAAAAATATATGTAGGGCATTCAACGGTGAGAGACGAATAATCATTTGATCCTGTTTGAATTGTGCCATGAATTACACATTTGATGTTTGCCAATTTAAAACATAATTTTGCAAGTCAAGAAAGTCGCCGTTTTTGTTTTTTTTTGGTGTGTGTGTAAAACCGCTCAGTGAACTACATCTCTCCTCTCACACAATATACATCACCAACACCAACATGGCTGTTACCTTGGCAACTTCACTCTGTTCTTCCATAACAGAGGATTACATATTAAAAGAGGTGAAATCATTACAAGTCTGGCCATGTTGAGAGCTGAAGCTATGCGAAACAAGAGGTAGACATGTTGCTCGTGTGAGATCATCCTAGTACGAAACACACTTCAGCTTCAGCAAGGTATGACATCACCTATGCTGCTTTTGTTTGTGTAGTCTTGCTAATTACATATTTTCACAGTCTCATACTTAAATAGTTTTACAACAGACTGCGACTTTCTTGACATGCAAAATGATCTTTTAAAGTTGCAAACATCATGTGTGTTATTCATGGCACAATTCAAACAGGACCAAAAAATGATTTGTCTCTCTACTATACGTCCACGGGGAGGAGAGGAACTTTGCCTCTCTGTTAAAGTCTTTCAGGATTTAATCTTAACATGGTTGCACGGACAAATCCCTTGTTGCACTGTAATTCATTATTCATGATTTTACATTAAGCTCATACATTAATGTGTGTACTCAGAGCCCACAGTACGAGCCGAACTGATGGAGCAGGTCCCCAACATTGCCATGTTCTTACACGAGAGTCGGCCCAACTTCCCGGCAGCTTTCTCAAGATACTTGGTACCCATTGTAGTCCGATATCTCACGGATCCAAATAACCAGGTGGGATTCAAATTGAGAGATAGCTCATTTTTACACTTAAAACAACAATATCTACTCCTATTTTTTGTTTGGTGTTCATTTTCTGAGAGCTCTTTATCTCAGCTTTTAGGAAATTGGAGTTCACTGTCCAGGTTTTTAACATCCTCTCATCTTGTTCAGGTGCGGAAGACCAGTCAGGCGGCGCTGCTTGTTCTGTTGGAGCAGGGCCTTATCTCTAAAGCTGATATGGAGACCAAAGTTTGTCCTGTTCTGCTTGAGCTCACAGAACCCAGCAGTGACGACGACTACAAAATCGAGGCAGTCGCTGTAAGAAACCCTTCTTCTATTTATTTGGTTTGCGTAAGAGATTTAATTAAAGAAATAGGCTGTGATTTATTATCAGGGAAATGGGCTTGAATAAAACGTACGTGAAACCACAAGGTACAGGACAAAACTGCAGAGAGACACAGTGGATTTCTTTTATTGCTTTACTGCGATCAGTCCGTACCTTTATCTGATCCAGTCACCTGTCAAAAATAAAAAATGGCCTCTGATTTGATGGATGCCAGCAGAGATTCTTTTTGACTTGTATAAACTGTGATTTGTCATGTGTTATTGAACTGTCAAAGTTTTTTAAAAGTCGTTAATGCAAAAGCTCAAAGCTGATGTGAGTAATATTTGCGTTCTATTATATTTAGTTTTATTTGCTCACTTAACGTTATTCAGATCAAGTTTTGTCAAGTTTCAGCCTCCTGAAAAACACACTCGCACTCACACACAAGCTGCCTCTTTCCATCTCTACTCTTAATACCTCGATTGTTTCCCTCAGTCGCACATTTTTTCAGCTTTCCGTGAAGCTTTCAGTTCAGATATTCAGCTGGTTTTCCTTCATCGGTGCAGGATAGTTACACAATTGAAGCACAGACCGGCTTGTGATGGCACTAAATGCTCTCCATACGTCTCCTCTTACAGATCATGTGTAAAGTCGTCACCATGCTGAGCAAAGACACAGTGGAGCATCTATTGCTGCCACGCTTCTGCGACCTGTGCAGTGACGCCAGACTCTTTCAAGTTCGCAAGGTAACGACTTCCAAATCATTTTCACCTCCTCCTTCACCTCAAAGGTCAAGATACTTCTTAACAGTCTGAAAGTACTAACGATTTTAACCTACAAGGAAGAGCTGTGACTGGAGTCGAATTGGATAAATTCAATAACACTGAGAGTCAGCCTTAATTCTGTTTTGTGCATCAGCGACACTACGCTGTTGTTTTCTGTGAGGAATGTTAATTCTCTGGTGTAACTGGTGCCAGCTGGAGAGGGGTATTTAGGAGCTGCAAATGTGGTCAAACATTAATAATTTTTTGAGCTCTTTTTCTGCCACAGTGTAATCCCCCTTTTCTCTGAGGCCAAACTTCAAAAAGTTCATTAATGTTTTTTTGCTGCTTTATCCCAGAAGCTCAAATAAGTTTCCGAGCTGCCCAGAGCTGCTCTCAATAAAACTACAAATCCGTATTTCACACCGTGAAAAAATTAGGCGCTCCCATTACAAAGAATTCAGAAAATACAGTGGCCTCAGGAAAAAAATGCTTCAGCGAACACTGCCCCTGTTATCTATCTGCCCCTTCACTAGAATTATTAATATTCCTATTAACTAGCACTCTTTTAAGGAGCCATCTGTAACCTTGTTATCAATGGTTAAAAAGAAATGTTATAGACTATTTATTTAACACTTAAACTCTGACTTGTTGTTGATTAGTTTGGTTGTACAATTTGTTCCAGGTCTGTGCAGCCAACTTTGGAGAGTTTTGTTCTATTGTGGGTCAGGAGGCCACAGAAAAACTACTGGTGAGAAGCTCTTCTTTTTCTTTGACTGAAAAATCTTAACCCACAACCCCATTCACATCTTCATTATGTAACATGTGTAACACTAGTTTCCTTTGAGAATTTCCTGAGGTGTGATTGCATTGTAGGTAAAGTGCTGCCCTGTTACTTCACCGTGTGTTGCATTTTGCTTCCCGTGAATGAGTCCATAGTTTCTTTGCACCCCTGCTGTTAATAAATCCCTTCACAGTTCAAACACTAAAAGTGAGTTTCAAGTTGTACTGACTCGGTTTTGTTTTTTAGATGCCCAAGTTCTTCGATCTGTGCTCAGACAGTCTGTGGGGCATCAGGAAAGCCTGCGCAGAGTGCTTCATGATGGTCTCCAATTCCACCTCTCCAGAAGTGCGACGTGCAAAATTGTCCCCCCTGTTTATCAGCCTCATCAGTGACCAGTCTCGCTGGGTAAGAGACGTACACGTACTTACAAACGCACACAGGAACATTTGTATTGCATAAAATGACAAGAACATTTATGTGTAACTTCCTTTGTACTAGAAACATTTTTGTCCTCACCACTGTGCACATCTTGTTCCTTTTTTCATACAGCTCAGTAAAATGTTAAAATAAGAAACTGGTACTCTGAAATTGAATGAATTTGTACAGAGAAAAAAATATATGATAGAGACAAAAAAGGTGGCAGTAATGTTGCTTCCACCCATGCTACCACTTAGCACATTTCTTAAATTTACTTTATTTATTTAAAGTTTCTTTAAAGATTTATCAGTTACCTTACCAAATATTTATCCGTCTGCAATCCACATGAACCGCTTCCCACATCGGCATAAATTAAATCCACCACACAGCACTTATTTAGTAAGAAAATATAACTCTTTTAAAGCTGGTTCACCTGTTACTCCTGTTATTTCCTCCTGCCAAAACAGTGGTGAATAACACCACGAGCAAATGCCAGGGGTTGAGATATTCTTAAAATAAAATTATGACTGGTGTGTTAACTGCATGCCAAATTAATCAGAGCACATAAAGACAAATTGCCTCCTAAGTTATTAGTGGAACCATTTAGAGGGCTGTTTTTTAGAAGGAGTCTGTTGCAGTGCTCACACCACATAAAACACACCAGTTTCAGAAAACTTCACAGAGAACAACAAGGCCAAACGGCATTACCGATCTGTTTTAACTGAATATTCTCTGGTCCAGCTCAGCTAAAAATACAAAAAACACAAAATCCGCACATTGGCATGTCATTCACTATTGAGCCTGTTTGTAATTGGTACCGACATTGCTTTCACTTCACCTGTTCAACTGACTTTAGCAGTTTAGGTAACAGACACTTGACTTTCCTGCTGTTACTTCAGGTGTGAACAAACCACAGACACTTGCCTTGTTGAAGCTTGAAGGGTGTCAGTGCACTTTCTGCATCCGTGTGTGTCCACATGACATGGAAAAAATGACATGTATATTTTGGCATCCACCCGTGTCCATGGGGGTCCATGTGGAGCCCAGAATGTATGACACGCAGACAGTGTGCACAGATGAACATGTGTGATCTTGTCTGTGACTTCAGACACCCGCTGTACTATAAACAGATCTGCATGCTGTTTCACTGTCAGTGTCCGTGTACTATTTCAGACTCAAAATCATGGCGCCCCATGCAATTAATCCTCTTCATGAACGAGTTAAGATCCTGAGCAGATGAAGACGATTGGCTTTATAGTTCTGATAAATCTCTGTCGTCATGATGACACTGACCGATTGCTCTCTGCTCCACTTTCAGGTGCGACAGGCTGCCTTTCAGTCTCTGGGGCGTTTCATATCCACCTTTGCCAATCCCTCCAGCACAGGCCTTCACTTCAGAGAGGACGGCTCCCTACTAGAGGTCCCCAGGTGTACATTGGACAGGTAAAAACAACACATTCATTTACAGCTGTTGGTTTACATCAAAGAATGATGTTTAAAAGCAGGCCAAACCTTGACAGACATAGTGTTATTTCATTTTGTGAGCCCTATTATTTATGCTCACGCACTACTATAACAATAGACTGTGGCACTACATGAATTTAAGTTTGTGTTTGCACAGACATGGGTTAAAGCCTTGCATCATAAGTCCGATGAATCATGGTCATAATTCAGTGGGTGTGATCAGGTCAGACCAGATTTTTCTTTTTGTTAAAAGGTTTATCTGCAGGAACAGGGAAATGAAAGGGAGTTGACACTCCTTTTTACCCAGAAAATCACGTCACCTTTACTTTGTAGAGTTTGAAATCTACTCTGAAATGCTTCAGTTAACACTCTAAGTATGTTTGACCAATGCTGAACTAGGGTTTGCGGTTTGTTTCTGTTTAAAACTCAACAATGGTGAGCTTAGAAGCTGATGGAAAATTTAGCTAGTGGCTCTGGGTAGTGCAGCTGGTGCTTAAAGTTCCCCTCCACTCAAAAACCTGCTTTTCTCATGTTATGTCCCCCAAAATATCTGACCCTCATTATACTAAATTGCATCTGTGTAAAGTTTGTCACTCTGCTGAAGGGGGCAAAGTCTGTACTCTCTAAAATGTGAGATTCAGACTTATCCCAAGCAAACTAGATTAGCTTCATCACTAACATGGAAGCTAGTAGCTGTCTAAGAACGGACTAATTACACATAATATAAAAATCTCTGCCAGGCAAAATATATCTTTCTGCAAACTTGGATTACACTTCTGGTATATAGTTGACCCTTTTCAGTCCCTTTTCGTGTTGTGCTCCAGTCATAGATGAGCAAACATGGTGCCCGACAGAACTACGCCAAATGTGTGCTAGGCTTGTCTGTGTTGAAAAGATAACTAAATTTTGAAGATGGTTAGAAGATGTGACTGGGGGACCTGTAAAAGCAACACTCGACACATTACATTTTTGTCACAGTCTTCACAGACACATTATGTTGTGTATAGTCAAATGTTAAGTTAGCGAAGTTAGCAAAAGACTAGCTAACTGGAGGAGTTGGCCTAATGTCAGATCACCAGTGTCAGCCAGAATTGCTTCCTTTTTATTTCTGTGGTCACGTTAAAGAGATTTTTAAGATGACATGAATTAATTTTAGCAAGTGAAGATAAATGCTAACATTTCTTTGTTTATTACTTGCTGCTCTAAAGTCACTTTTGGTGTTACTTATTTGGATATGACGGCCAACATCCCAGTGTGAATATATCCTTCTGTCACATAATGCAGTCCTTGCTGTTGGCTCCTTGAAGCTATGTTGTCTGACACCCAGAAATAAACACTGCAGCATCTGGCTAAACTGATTTGGCGTTGCCAGTTTGGTGTCAACATGACTCCTCATATGAGTCTGGGTCAGACTGAGGCTCAAACATGTATGGCTGAATCTCTCAGATATTTTCTTTAACACTTGCCATCTTGATGCACACTGCTCTTTCACCTGTGAACGTACCGCTTGTAGCAGTGCTGAGTGAGGCACAAGGCCAGATCCAGAATTTCTGAATGAGGGAGAAAGAGCAGATCTGCTTCTGGCCCTTTTTCAGAGTCTTTATTTTACTTCTTTAAGTGGGAAAACCATGTTAAACAAAATATTAATCATGGAAGAGTATTTTTATACACTCTATGTAACATGTCTGTAGAGGGACTTTAACATTTACAGAGATTAATGACAAGATAGAGTACGCCCTCTCTTCTTTGTTCTGTGTTACATGTAAGTAAACCCATACATTCTGTTACTCTCATTTCAGCGACTGCTCCCTAAACTCTCTGAACTGTTCCGACATCAGCAGCTGCCACACAGGAAGAACCATTGCTCACACACCTCCCAACCAGGATGGCCGTGCCACACCGTCCCCAGAGCACGTGTCGACAGCTGACGCAGAGGAAACGCACAACTTCGATGACAACCACACTTCTGTTCCCAGAGAAATGTGCAGCAGCTTCACCAACGTGGTTTCAAACAGCAACACCAGCCCCACGACCACAAACAACGCTAAGAACACAAAGGACACAGAGCAAACAGATGAGAACTTTAACTCTTTCCACTACTGGAGATCTCCTTTACCAGACATCAGTGGGGAACTGGAGATGCTAAATTGTCAAAAGTCAGAGGACGTGATAGAGAAGGAGGAAAAGAAAGAGGAGGATGAGGAGGAGGAACCTGAGTGTCCTGGTTCCAAGTCCAGCCCTGGCAAAGCAACCAGCGACCAGATCCAGAAGGTCTTGGATTGTTTGCAACCGCACATTGATGACCCTGATGTACAAGGTATGTACACACAGCCATAATACTTATGATTACCTGTATTGTTTCGGCAGTATATTAGCATGTAGATTGAGCTGTTCATGTAAATTTTCCTCCAGCTCAAGTCCAGGTGTTGTCAGCAGCCCTGAAGGCAGCGCAGCTCGACAGCCCGGGAGACGACGGCCTGGCAGACGACAGCCTGACTGAGCTGGAGCCAGAAGAGCAGACTGATGACAACACCAGCAGCCCGTCTGTGGAGAGTAAATCTGTGGAGGTTCAGTCTGAGAGCGAAGAGAGTCCCACAGAAGAGGAGCAGCCGATGGAAACTCCTCCAGCCTCGGAGTCGAGCCCTGTCCAGGAGCAAGGAGATGAGGAGACGCAGACAGAGCCACTGGAGGACCAAGAAGAGTCTCCTCCTGACTCCCCGATTCTAGTACGAGACTTTTCAGATCTTTGCAGTGTGTGAAGTCAGCTGTTTGGTAAAGACAGAACAGACCCTTTTTTTCAGGGCCAATACTGACTATTAGTATTTGAGGAAACCAACAACTTTAAAACTGTTATACATTTGCAGTAAAAATGAAAATCGTTGTGTCAAAGTTTAGAATAACACAAACTCCTGTTGACACCGTCTTTGCATGTATCGCACTCTGTCTTCCCTGGTGTTGGTTGAGTGTAATACCTCCATACTGCACTTATAGCGCTTTTCTGTAGTGCATCCCTCACGAGACAGAGGGACAGGGAAAGAATTTGCACTGAAGCTGTGAGGCAATAGATGAAATTTCTTTGATTATGAATCCTATTGTTACTGTACAATTCTCGAGTTTATCAGTGACAGGCTCCAGTCTGGGTTCATCTTTGCCCATCAGAGACACAGCAGCCTTCGCTGTTAATAAGCAGTGACTCATGACGTATAAATAATTAGTGCTGTGGGCGAGACATTGAGCAAGACTGTAGAGTGGTGACTACAGACAGAGAGGTGGTTGCATCAGTTACAGTAGCGCATTTTTAAGTTGGATATCATATTAAAAAAAATTTAAAAAGCTAAATGTTGCAGTCGATTATCGGTCGACTCCTACTCAGTAATTACATATATTAGGCTGGATTTACACTTGATAAAAGGTGTTAATGGGTGTTCTGTAAACCAGCATGTGTAGTTTTTCATTTTTAGCTCAGCATCAGATTTTTCCTACTGATAGCACCATTACAACACTAAGCTGATGCATCACATGTCACCATGATTATTGTGTTTTAAAGACCATGAAAATTTGGTTTCATGTCCTTAGCATTTGCATGCACTCATGAATAACTCAACAATAAAAGTTAAAGTTTTATGAAAGAAACAGGAGTTTGCAGTGGAGTGGAGTTTGCTAAATGTGTGTTACTGAGAAGGAGATTACTGCACGTTCGTTCAAGTTCTACTTTGCCGATTTTCAACCTGGTCTGTGTGTCACCTCAGTGGCACAGGCCAGGTTGAAAATGTGGGAGTGTGTGCAGATGAACGCTGTTAAGGCCCCCCCGCGTCGACATTGCTAGCAACTCCCTGCCAGCGTTGTGAGCAAAAATCTTCCAGATGATGCAAGGCATGTTATCACAGATTTTGAGAGCTCTGATAGCACTGGGGACGTCTTTCAGGGCTCATTTATGCTCTACGTTAGATACGTATATGGACACAGCCAGAGCCTTCGGTCCATACTGTGTGTTTGTTTCATCTGTGTTTGTGCACGTTTTCTAAAAGCTTACCAATACGAACAAAATCTAGTAGTACCACTGGAAATTTTGTGGACAGTGTAGCGTAGTTCAAGCAAGATACGACTATAGGATACGACGAAAACATTTAAAAATGATGGAGCATAACGAGTGGTTGATGTAGTATAAAGACTTGTCCTTCCACATTTGTATTTAGTGGCCTCACAGACAGAAAGGACACATGAAAGTATATGAGCAGTGATGTTTACAATGTTTGAAATGAACATATCTATTTTCAAACTTTAAGGAGTATAAATGGGCCTAAACACTGTTCATCTGTAGACATTCCCCACACTGTGGTGATGCAGACCAGTTTGAAAAACACTATCTTACTAGCTAGTCATAGATCACAGTCCTCACATGGCATCTTTGTTAGCATGTAATTACATATGTATAGGAGGTGTAAGTCAGCTACACTGTAGCCCAAGGCAGGTGACGGCTCTGTAGCTATGCACAGCTGTAAATCTGTCTTTAGGTCTTGTGCATCTACGGAGAATTCAGAGCAGTAATGAGACTTTTAACACTGTTAACATTAAGTGCGTTAGCTTGTTCCCTGATGTGTGTTTGTATTTTCCTCAGGAGTCTGAGCTGATAGAGAGTGTGGAGGAGGAGGGAAAAGACGACTCTGCTCACAGCCCAGTGTTTGAGGATAAGCCCAAGATCCAGGTCAGTCAGCACTTCTCTCATACATCCCCGAAAATATTGATCAGGACCTTACAGTTAATCCACATCGACGTGGATTACTAAATACATCTCCCTGTGTCTTACGATTCCTTTTTGATCATCAAACTATTTGATCTCTCGCTTTGTCTCCAGAACGTCATCCCGCAGCAGCTTTTGGATCAGTACCTCTCTATGACGGACCCGGCGCGGGCCCAGACGGTGGATACAGAGATAGCCAAACACTGTGCCTTCAGCCTGCCGGGAGTAGCACTCACTCTGGGACGACAGAACTGGCACTGCCTCAAGGACACATATGAAACCCTCGCTACTGATGTGCAGGTAGGCACAGAATATGGAAAATATATATTTGATTTGAGTTATTAACCACATGAAGAACTATATATAGGCTGTGGTAGCTTGTTCTTTTATTTTATATAATCATGTATTTGTGTGCAGGACTTTTACATTTCAGTGAACATCCATTACATTTGAGCCCTTGCCAAACAAGTTCACACAGTGCTGATTAAGCCTATCGCTGCCAGGGAGAGCTCTATATTTTGTCAGTATACTGCAGATTTGGTGTCTGGCGTCTGTGGCGACTTTCCCAGCAGGTGATGCGTTTTATGGCAACCAGCCAGAGCGAAAGATGAAAAGATTAATTTATTTGTTTTATGTAAGATTCTGGAGTGGTTGCTCCAAATTAAAAAAGGATGTAAGTCAGAAGAGCGCTCCTGGGGGTGGGGGAGATTCGACAGTGTTTGCGTGATCACTCTCACTGCCAGATGGGGAAGACAAAAGTTCACACTCCAGCTTTAAGGAACTTTTTATTGATATTAAGAAGACATGTTGATTTAAAAACAGCCTTGATAGCAGTGTCTGTCTTGTCTAAAGTGTTTGCCATTGTTGCTATTACTTCACATTGGCTCCAGCTCACAGCTTGACAACGGCAAACCTGTGGTGCTTATTGGCTAAGTTTTAGTCCCCCCGCAGCACTTATTGGATCATTTTTTATTTCAACCCAAGAAGCCACAGTTTGATGCCATGATTCAAAGGTCTGGATTGAAGCATGGAAATTAATTCAGCCCCTAAAAATCTGCCACAAAGTCATTCTTTGTGATCGCTTTATTGAATTACTGTTAATTCAAATGAGTTTTACTGGCATGAATGTTAGCTACATGGTTGCCAAAGCTAAATTACACATTATTGAATTATGTTTAACAAATGAAAACAAAATGGATCCTCACAAGATGATGAATGCACGTTTAACAGGACAATGACACGGTGACATATGAGGCCAGTGTATAACTGTGCTTTAGGGCCAGATAACAATTGAACTTGTGTGTACTTTGGTAATTTCCCTCCAATAGATCAGGTGTTTTCTGTTTGATTGTGCCAGTCTGATGTCGTCCTGATGCTCCTCAGTGTTTGTGTGTCCCTCACAGCTTCTTAAAGCTAACTAGTGAAGCGAGTTGTTGTTTTAAGTTGCTGCCAGAATTTCTCTCAGCCATGTTACTGAGAATCCACAACATCATGCATGTTTTATTTTTTTGTAATGTCCTTGGCTTGACTTGAGTAACTCAGTACTTGTTGTACAAATGCGTTGCTTGAAGATGTGAGCAAGAAAGGGAACTGAACGGAGGGAAACACTGCTTCACTTCACAGCAGCAGAGACAGCGTGACACCACTCGGTCACACTGTGGCTCATTACTTCATCACAGCACCAAATGTCACTGTTGGCATGACAACACTGCAGACTCAGACCAGTCACTGGAGGGGTTCAGATTCTCTCAGTTACATTTTTAAGCTCACAGTTGTCCTGAATTATCAGTAAATATGAATAAACTAACAAGTGGTTGCTTTCGTATTTAAAAAGCAGCCAAAAAGTTATATTATATTTTTACCAGGATACTTGTTTGTTCATTGCTGATGCTTTAATCCTCTTGTTTTCTTTCCCCTCTACCCTCCTCTTCCTCCCCGACCTCAGTGGAAGGTGCGGCGTACGCTGGCTTTCTCCATCCACGAGCTGGCAGTGATCCTGGGAGACCAGCTGACAGCAGCTGATCTGGTGCCCATCTTCAACGGTTTTCTCAAGGACCTGGACGAGGTCCGCATTGGCGTGCTCAAACACCTCTACGACTTCCTCAAGGTGAGACTATAGATTTATACCCTGCTGATTTTGCAAGTAAGATGAATAAGTTTGGTCATGTTTTATAGAGTTTGAGCAATGCAGAGGAGGAGGAGGCTTGTAAGTTTCTGTTTGGCACAAAGGAGGTCTGCACTCTGTGAGATCTTGTAGATTGAAATATTGCTTTGCAAAGAGAACAAGAGAAATAAGCTTTTTGTAGCCTAACAAAAAGCTGTAGTGTGCGGACCTCTTTTGTGCCTGCAGTGAAGTATTTTCTACTTTGCATCTGACTGTTTTTGTCTGGATGTGCACACATTTGATCCCTCGTCTGAAGTTTCAGTTTGGGACATTTCAGCAACACTCTTGGTGATAGATGGCAAAAAGGACTCAGTTGAATTCACAGCTCGGTTAAGATTTGAGTGCACTTTTTTGCAGCCGTTTTGGTTTCTCAGTTAAAGAAGAAAATCAGAGTTGGGTTTGTACTCGATAACTGAGCTGTTTTTTGTGCCTCTTCTTGTTGCAGCTGCTGCACGCAGACAAGAGGAGAGAATATCTGTACCAGCTGCAGGAGTTCATGGTGACGGACAACAGTCGCAACTGGAGATTCAGATATGAGCTGGCAGAGTACGTCTCCTCTTCTTCTTCCAATTGGAAAATAATCACATTTTAGATTTTAACAGACTCTTATATCCAGGCTGACTGATCAGTGTCTTGCTCGTGGACACTGTGACGGCCTGAAGGTTGCTCATGCAGAGGCCCAGACACACCAAACCGACTTAAAAAAGAACTAGCGACAACCACCCCTGTTGCTCATCCAAAAAGTTGCACATGAACACACTGCAAAGACTACAGCAGACAGCCAACGTACTGCGCCTGCGTGAGAGGAAACAACTCTCCACACCAGCAGACAGCTGTAGTCTGTATTTGTCATTCAAATAGGAAAATCGGAAGACTGTCTTGATCCTAGTTAGCCTGTTAGCACATTAACAACACAATCCAATGTTAAAAGAACAGAGCATATACACAGTGCACCAGTAAACAATAACAGAAACCATCATCGAAACGTGTCCGCTACAGAGCTCAATGGCTAAAGAAAAATAATCTTACTTTATGTAACACATGTGGTTCAATCTCACTCCCTCTTGACTTCAGCTCTGTGTTTACTTTCCTCACTTTCATTTCTCTTCTCTTGCGCTGAGCTGAACTGCCAGTCAGAGTGATTTTGATTCACCAACAGGCTCCACCGTCTCTGACACTAATTTAACTGGCTAAATCCGCTAAAAAAACCCAAAAGGGACAACAGACGCTTACTAACGGCCCAGCATTGATTGACACCTGACCGTTAGCTTGGTGTGTTACGGCCTTGACACCGTATATAGCTTAGATTAAATTGTCCGGTGCATTTACTGCCAGTCTCACCTAAACGATTCATTTCCTAATTTTGATTTATGAAAGTATTTTCAAAATGGCAGCTTATTTAGTTTAAGCCTTTTGTATTAACAACATTGCACTTTGTTTTACAGTTAAGTGTGCACATACCCCTCACGCTCTGTCTCTCTGTCCCCCTCCAGGCAGCTGATCTTGATCATAGAGTTGTACAGCCACTACGATGTGTATGACTACCTCAGACAGATAGCACTCACACTCTGCTCTGACAAAGTCTCAGAGGTCAGGTGGATCTCCTACAAACTGGTGAGTGTACGGTATTGACTTTTTTTTTAATGCCAGCGCAGGGAACATCTGATGACAGATGGTTTAGGTCACAAACGGGAAATGAGTCACGCTGATGGATGATGTTCGGTACGTGTTGCGGGTATGTGATAAAGTAATGCCCTGACAGATGGTCATGTTTGATCATCTTACCTTGGCTGCAAAGTGTCTGGAGTCTGATCACGTAGTCACCCAGAGGGCTCTTTTACACCTGCTAAGTTTAAGTAATAGTTTTGGGTAATTCTCTTTTTCCTCAAGGCCGAGAAATCTTACTGATTAGATGAGCAAAGACTGAGCTGGCTGTTCAGTACAAAATATATAAAATATATAAATTAGCCCTTTAGCTCTTTATCAAAATAATCTGTAGATGTTTCTCATGTGAACAGCTTATTTGGGATATTGTTTTTGTTTTGTTTTCAGCTTGTTTGTGTTTCTTTTTTGTCCCACATGCTTTGAATATGCCGAACTGGAAGATGTTTATACAAAATTTCTTGTAATCACATGGGGATGGGCCGAGTGACTTGGTGTGACACAGAAATACAAAAGAATGGATCATAATAATTAATTCATTTTATGACAAGAGGAAGTTACCGCACCCTTCCAAGAAATGGCGTGGCACGTAATCGACCATAAAAGCATAACCTCTCATTTTAACAATTGTGCAATCTTCTCATTTAACTCGCCAAGAAATTGAATGAGCGTATTTCTTAAAATGTTGAACTGTTTCTTCAAATGACAGTGTGACATTTTCAGGCTATGCATCGATCATTAAAGCTGCTGCAAACAGCGCCTCGTCTTACCATCTCATATGTTTTTGCTCATGTTCTGTTATTCTGTTGTTGCTCCAATGTCCGCCTCTGAAAGTCCTGATTTTTATGAGTGTCATCACCTCTTGTGTTCTCAGGTTGTAGAGATCCTCCAGAAGCTGTATGCATGTGGGGCCGATGATCTGGGCCTGAATTTCATCAACGAGCTCACCGTCAGGTTCTGCCACTGTCCCAAGTGGGTGGGGCGACAGGCCTTTGCCTTCATCTGCCAGGTCTGTAGCTCTGATCTCACTTTTCTTAAACAGCAGCTCCTGCATTCACTCTACCTGTTTCTCACCTCCATAATTAACTGTGTACGTCTTTGATTGCTTGTCTGACAGTTGTCTATAATGTGATACAATGCTGCTAAATCATCCTCGCTGAATGCTGCACGATTCCCCTCCTCCTGTGTTGGCTAGCTGTCTTTAACAAAAGCCTGTCTGTGTCCGTGTATTCTCTGTAGGCCATAGTGGAGGAGGACTGCATGCCCATGGATCAGTTCGGCCAGCACCTCTTGCCCAGCCTGCTTAGCCTCTCCTCAGACCCAGTGGCTAATGTCCGTGTTCTGGTGGCCAAGGCTCTACGACAGAGTGTCATGGAGAAAGGTAGAGTGGAAATAAACTAAATGTCTGATGCTGTCTTTTAAATGATGCGCTGGCCTTTTCAAGGGTTTCATTGGCAACAAAAATTCGAAGTCTCTCAATACTTTTCCAATTTTCCGTTAGTTAGTTTTACATCTTTGAAAGCAGTACATAGATATATAGTTTCATTTTACGGTTTCATGGCTAAATGAAACAGCTGAGTGCTGTAGTGGTCAGCAAATATTAGTCAAACAGGATTAAACTGTATTTGTTCGGGACTGTTTTATGCAAGTATTTGCGCCAGCAAGAGGGTGAATGTGGGATCAACTCTATGTTCATCATAAATTAAGGAAATGTCACCCAGTGTAATTGTCTTTGCAGACGGGGGGCGATTGACACGCCTGTAATTCATTTTCAGTGACAGGCAGGTCTTACAGTTTGACAGGCGAAGCTACAAGCGAGCGCCCGTGCGTGCCTCAAGCACACACCCGCCCACTGCCAGAACTGAATTGTCTTTAAACTTTTTTCTACTCAGCATGCAGTACAGATCGTTCCCTGAGATAGTTAACTGTTTTCTAAACAGCTATCCAGCCTGATTTTGACATGGCGGAGCATGTTCGAGAAGATATATTTAGTTGTACCGAGGGTTGGGTACCAAGCTCTGTACTTTTTTAGGAGAACTGACCAAATTACATCAGTACCACTGAGTACTAGTTCACGTTAAATTAATCTGTGCCAAATTTCGGCACCTGAGAGCACATCTGACTGACATAGACTGGAGGTGGAAGTGCTGCAAAGCGCCCCAAAGCCTGGAAGCCGGTTATTAAGCCCCGAGGCTGGCAACAGAGCTTCGCGGAGCCACTGGGTTCAACTTTAGACAGGAGGCGGAAACACCCCCAAGCCAGGAAGTTGGCCACGGCACCCCACGGCTGCTCCATTGGCTCCTAAGCGAGCCAAAACTATCGCTGCAGCACCGACCTGCCACTGTAGTTTTGCCATCTGGTCTATTTTCTTTTCTGTATGTATTAATAGCTTTTTATCACTGCTAGATGAGCAGACACTCATACACACACAGGCTCACACAAGCAGACAGAGACGGAAGACGAGCTCTGTGTGTGATTGGAAAAGAGCAGACTCACAAAATGAGACAGAGTATACAGGCGAAGTGTTGCTTACCAATTGAAAAGACCTTATCAGTGTGGTCTACGGTCCAGAGGAATGATATATATGAGGCTTTGAATACAACGAGGAGAGAATATGCCTCTAACACATGCTCTGCCTCTTCTCTCTATTACACTCATCCCGTAGCATCTTCTGGTTGGTTTTTACTTGAACTAACAGAGTCTTGTGTTTTGTAACCAGCTTACTTCAAGGAGCCCGGCTGTGCCTACTCTGACGAGCTGGAGGAGACTGTGATGGCTCTGCAGTCCGACAAGGACCGGGACGTCCGCTTCTTTGCCAGCCTGGACCCCAACAAGGGCTTGATGGAGACGGCTCCCTTGATCTAGCCTCCGCCTCCCCCCCGAGTCCCATCACAGCCCACCTGCCTGTCTACCTACCTGTCTGTCTGACTGATGCACAGTCGGCGTAACCTGCAACACCAGCACCTGACCAGATCCCCGACCACTCGCCTGCTGGGCAGACCTGCACCAACGACCACTTGAGAATCATGTCAGACGATCGATATATAAAAGTATGAGCATGCTCAGACGACACAGCGCAGTCTCTGGTTGGGCACCACATAGCGCACATTGCATTCACAACACAAAATGCATACCTGTCAGAGTTCTCAGCAAATGAGCAGGACTCAGAGGGCAGCTGCACCACTTTGTGGGAGCTGCCGTATTCACGCCTGAACTCTTTTTCCACCCTCCACCCTCCTCCACACTAACATCCCTCCCCAGTCACAGACTTGTAAAACTACAACGGGCTGTTTCTCTCCAAAGCTAATTGTAAGCTTGATATAAAATTGCTGAATTGATTTTTTTTTTTTTTTCTTAATGCTTCTTTTTGTGGATTTCTTAACGAACAAGCGGGCGAGGCCTGCCTGACTCTGACGTGTGCACTAACTCAGGGGGACTCAACTGAACCTAAACAGCATTATTAGCTTACACAATAAGCAGCAGCTCCTGGATCCCTGGTGACAAAAAACAAACAAACTCCAGCTGTCTGAGCAACAGACCAGCCAAACCAAGTAGCTCTGCTGGTGTCTCTCTCGCCTCATTTCCTCTTAAATGCCTCCGTTGTCTCTGATGTCCTTTTGTCTCCCGAGACGTCCTCTGGGTTATCGTCTGCCCCCCTCCCTCCACCTTCTCTCTTTTCTCTCTGCATTTCTCCACCTGGTCTTCATGGACCACTGAAACCACTACTGCACAGAAGGAACAGTGATTCTGCCATTCAGCGTTAACTCTTGATTAAAACCATATCTTTTTGAACCCCCCCCCCCCCCCCCCCCCCCCCCCCCCCTCCGTGTCTGTTTACCAAAAAATGTGACACAACGTGTCTCCCAAACGGCAGGAGACTAATGAAATACCTCTGTGTGGATACGACTGGCCAGTGTGGCGTACATGTAGAGGGACATCCGCGGTTCAAACAGGCTCTGAATGTCCTCTGACTAAAACATCTTAACAAAGGGCTCATGACGAAGTGACACAGGGTGACTCAGAAAGAAGAGGAAGAAAGAAAGCACACTGTTGGATTATGCATGTCCCCCCCACCCTCCCCTCCCCACCTCCTGTTGTGTATAGTCTATTCCAGTTCCTTAAGGTCGACCTCCTGATGTTGAATTATGTGACCATGGTAGCGTTCAGTGGATCTGACTGACCAGTTGTACAGTAGGATATAGGAATGGCTGTGTGACGAGACTGAACGAGAGCTGATCATTGTTTCCGTCTCGGTGGAACGATTTTTAAAGTATGAGGTCTCTCCACATTTTGCAACTCTTTTGTACAGTTTAAACCTGTGGAAAACGGTTTGTGTTTATGGAACCAAGGCCAGTGTAGTCGGGTTTTTACCCATCGAGACGTGAGTGCGTGCGTGCGTGTGTGTGCGTGTGAATATTGGGAGCAGTCACCAAGTCACTTTTTGTAGTCTCTCGAACTCGTTTGTTCCCCTCTGTTGTAAATGGTAACCCCTCTTTTTTTTTTTTTTTTTGAACATAGACATAACTTGAGAACTTAAGCTGATTGTGGTGTGTGCTGTGCATCTCAAGTCTTTCTTCCTTCGAAAGGAGAGCTCACCGCGGTAATGGCGGTGTCTACTCATCTCGTCTGTCTGCGACTTGTGTCCATCTCATTTTTTATGTAGTAGAACAGTTAATATATACATTTTATGAAAATTATTTTTCTTTTCAATTATGCACCACTGTTCAAAGATTTTATATCCTAACTTTACAAAATTTACAACCTTTGTAATATTCAATGGTTTCTTTTAAAAAGACATTTTATGTAATGTTATTTTTAGTATTCTGTAATTAAAATGATGAAAATTAGTGTATTGTGCTCACGTTTTGTGTTATTGATCACTGCGGGTCAGTCGGCTCTAATAGAGAAGGATGTAGCTGCTTGATTATAACAGAAAAATATTTTGTAATTTAAAGGTCCAGTGTGGAGGATTTAGGGGCTTTTTATAGGCAGAAATGGAAAATAATAGGTGATTAATAACAGTTTTCTTTATTCACCTAAAAATAAGAATTTATATGTTTTTGTTACCTTAGAAAGAGATGTTTATAGACAATTTTAAGGCATTTTTAGTTGTTCCACTTGGACTTCTGGTCCAGCCACTACCTCAGGACGACAGCATATGAAACGGTGAACTAAAATGCACACTGGGAAATAGTGAAATTAGTTTTAGGCCTGTCCCTCTCAGTGTAGGATGTTTCCTCTGACAAAATACAAACTTGATGACAGATTTAAAAGTCTACCTCTTCCCTAAGGAGACAAACCAGGTCAAAGAGTGGATTGCAGCGATCAAACAAAAGAACTGGACACAGTTTGGACACTTGAGGCTCCGTAGTGCTCGTTTCATTACCAATAAGTTAAGCAATTTTTTGGAGAAAAAAAATGACAAGACAGACACAGCACACACAAATACACATACTTCGCTCTTCCTCTGTAAACTGCTGGCTCAGAATAGTAACCTTAAACAAGCGAACACTCACTAGCCAACAGCAAAAATTAGGAAACTGACTGGTCATGACATCAGTGCCACAGACCCTTGAGTTTCTTACTGGTGTCCAGGGGTCTCATTTATAAAGACTGCGTATGCACAAAACGAGGCCTGAAAGAGGTGTACGCCACTTCCCACAGAAAAGCTGTGATCTATCAAAACACATTTGACGGGAGAAACTTTGACCCATGCTTACCAACATTTTGGAGATGGTAAATTTGTAGCGCAGATGGTGAGATGGAAGCCTGATAGTAGAAATTGTTGAATATTTTTCAGCACATGCCATTTTTGGCTTTTGTCTTTATGTACATTTTTAGTATGGATCCTACACACACTTTTATAAATGAGACCCCAGTTCTTCTGTTTGACTGCTGCAATCAATGTTTTGCGAGAATCCATGTCTTTAAGTAAGTGGTAGACTTTTATTTCTGACATCAAGTCTGTACCTTGTCGAAGGGAACAACCTACCACTGAGCAGCACAGTCCTCAAACTAATTTTGGCATTTCTTACAGTGTGTATTTCAGTTCAGGAGGACCACAGTTAAGCGCTTAATATACTGTGTGAAATAAGTGAAATAATGATGTTGTTTCTGAGCAGCTGAAAGACGCCTTGAAACAGTCTTGTGTCTACATACGTAGTGGGGCCTCTTCTAATGAGTCCGCCATGTTGTGCTAAAATAGTCTATAATGGGAAAACCAAACACTTGATCTAGACAGGTTCAGTCACATTTTTGCGTCAGCCGTTGTAGATCTACATGAAGGAACTTTCAGTTGGTTGCAGTCTTCGAACTCACTGCTAGATGACGCTAAATCCTACACACTAGACCTTTCATCTGCACAGTACTGACTGCACACAGAAACAGTCATATAGCTTCTTTTTAAACATTTTAATTACTGCACTCATCAGTGTTGAGACAGATAATTTAGAGAACACTTTTTGGGGACATTAATGACAAAAAAACACCCACAGATGGTGTATTTTAAGGCTTTAGCCACACGATACTAACGTTTTACTTACGTTAAATGTGTTGCAACCCCCAGTGCCTTTCTTTAAGAGCTACAACAATCAGGTAACTTGGCAATAATTTTTTATAACTGTTTATTGTTTAAGCAAAGATTTCAAACATGCTCTGGTTCCAGCTTCTCCAGTGTGAAGATTTGCTGCTTTTCTCTGTTTAATTATTAACATTTGCACTGAATATATTTGGCTTTTTGACTGTTAATTGCACAAAATAAGATATTTAAAACAACACCTTGGGGCTTTGGGAAGCGGATCGAAATTTTCTGACATTTTTTAACAAAATGATTATAAGTAATTAGGACATTAATCAAGAATGAAAATAAGTGTAAATTGCAGCCCTAATTGTCTTCTGCCAGTTTTCTTAATCTACCAATCAATAGTTTGATCTACAAAATGTTGCCGGGGCCCGAGGTGACATCTTCAATCTGCTTGTTTTTTTTGACTGAGAAAATAAAACCTAAAGATACTTTGTTTATTATCATTTAAGACAGAGATCCAAAAATCTTTACATTTGAAAAGCTTGAACCAAATTTTTTTTTTTGCATTTTTGCTTAAAAAGTGACAAACAATATAATTTACATAATTGTTAGCTATTGAATGTGTATCAACTGATGAGTTCACTTTCCTCTCATACCCCACATCAGTGTCTTTGGTCTTCCTGATCATGTCCCTGCAGCTCCTGAGCAGCAGCAGATGAAAACTCTTCTCACCCTTCAGTCTCATCTCTTTTTGAACAGCAGCAGCTTGCGGTCCCAGGTGGTGCTGCCAAAGCTCTGGACCAGCTCCATGCCACAGTGTCTCTCCAGGTGCTCCCTGGCCTGTTCCGCTACGTCCCCACGGATCTTCAGGGACTTGAAGTGGTCAAAGTCTGAGCGGCCCAGCTTCCTCAGCCGCCGGGCTGCAGAGCGGTAACACTTCCAGGGCTGCGCCTCCAGCAGGAGGTGCTGGCTGATGGAGGCCAGGTGAGAGAGCAGCTGCAGCAGGCCGGCGTCTCCGTGGTTCAGGTGGACCCACATGGTGACGGCCAGGCACAGACTCAGGTGGAAGTGGGAGCTGCCGTGCTGTTTGAGGTAATCCTGCAGCTGGTCGGTGTCTTTAGTGATGTCCAGAGGGATGAAGGAGATGCTGTCGGGCAGAGGGTTGTTCTGCTGAGCCCGCTGAATGAGGATCTCGTCCAAGTCGAAGCCCAGCAGATTTACTCTGCTGTCAGCTGACTCCTGCTGGCTCACAGGCTCCTGCAGCAGGTGCTTGTAAAAGGCTACACTCAGTTCCTGACATTCACAGGGGGAGGAAGAAAAGAGAGGACAGCTGTAACTACAAAAAGGGATCCGGTATGTGGACAGATATTTACTCTATTTCGAATTCTATTCAAAAATTTAAGATGTATCTCAAAGATGCCAAATATGTCACACTAAATCCCCATATGAAATGCAGTGGAGTAAAAATTACAATATTCCACTCTGATTTGTGGAGGAGTGGGAGTGTAAAGAAGCATAAAATGGAAATACTCAAGCAGAAATACCTAAAAACTATACTTCAGTAAATGTGCTCAGTAACACTCCACCACTGTTAACATGAATAAATTTAATAACTATTTTCCAACTCTAATCGATACATTTAATAATGGCACTTGTAAAGTAGCCTGTTTTTACTCAAAAATAACAACTACTAATGTTTTTAAAATAATTTGAATTAATATTTAATTATTATTATTATTTATTTATTTTTTTCCCCATTAAAGGGGTTTTTTTGGGGGGAGATTTCCTGATCTGGTGTGAGGGTCCTAAGGACAGAGGGATGTCGTATGCTGTAAAGCCCTGATTTGTGATATTGGGCTTTATAAATAAAACTGATTGATTGATTGATAATCTGGAAAGAGTTTAAGAATATCTGAGTTACTCATTTCAGTTTCAGGGGGACATATGTCTTTAATTTTGGTTTAGAGGAGGGGCATATAAGTTTAACTTGGTGTATTTTGTATTCATTTTACCGCATATTTTTTAAGAAAACATGCCCTCCAAACCTGCATGTTTTCTTAAAAAATTGCCAAAATTAAAAAAAAATTGTAGCTGGAAACTGTAAAAACACTAATTATTGTGGGATGTTAAAATGTTTAACAGTCCTTGGACACATCATGTGCAAAGAACCCACACAGAAAAAAAAAACATCTTCCGTCATCAAAATCACTTTTAATCTGTGTGTCATTTAAAATTTGGACAAAATTAAACTGTTTGCACCAAGTAACCAGCATGCACGACAAGTCCAGGATTTTGTCTTCAAGTTTTTAAAGGTATAATATGTAGTTTTTCCACATAAAAATTTCTAAAAACGACTAAACCAATATTATATATTTTGTTTAGTTGTGTACTTTGATTATCAGAAAATAAATAAATAAATATAAAAATCTTATAACTAATTTATGGTGTCACGTGTTTTCTGCCAGTCACTCAGGGAGGCTCAAGGAAAAATAGCTGTGGCTTTAGGCAGGGTCAAAAAATAAAAAACATGAAGTCACACCACAGCTGCCCTCCCCTCTGATAAATAAAGAACAGTCCCTCAAGAGAGTTTTGATCATGAAAGCTCAGACTGAGATAAACTGTGTTGAAACATGTGACAGAGTCCTATCCACTTAAAGGGAAAGTTAAGTTAAATATAGAGAAAGTCCCAGTCTAAACTTATAAAGATAAATCATTTAGAAAAGCACTGTTAATGTCCCACAGTCACTTACCCCTGAGTTACAGCCCACGTCCAGGATCAGTGTGTTCTGGTCTCTGTAGCCCAGATCCTGGAGCAATGTGGCTGGGATCAGGCTCAGACGGTTCTCTGGAGGATTGAAGGTGTAATAGTTTATAAAGTTTCCATAAGGAGCGGCTCCTGGGTCATTTATTTCATCATTATCACCGCTACTCAACGAACATGTTGCCATTGTAATGTGTGCGCCTCCAAAATATATCCGGGTGGAAAACAATGGCTGCCGTAACTGAACATAACGTTCCTGGTTAGTTTGTGGTGCGTAGATTTAACCCTCTGTGATACACGGTATGATGTCACTTGAAAAAAAAAAGTTTTTGTAGTGTCTTTTTTAATTATTATTATTATTTGAATATAAAATAGACTTAGTAAACATATTTTAATGCATTGTATGTACTCCGGGTCAGTAGGTGGCGCTGTGGGGCTTTGCACGCAGTTTTGTCGAAAGAAGAAGATAGTCCCTCCTGGTTTGCCGTACCTTACGAAAACGAAGGTTAGTTAGCTTGTGTGCTAACTTCACATGACGGCGTGCTGACATTGAGGACAGCTAAGACAACCCGCGCTTCTTATCCCCCTTTAAAATAAGAGGTAAGAAAAGATTTAAGTATTTCCTGTTAGTGACGACTTGGCAAAGACAGGAGTTATTATTTCGAAGTCGATAAAACAGTGCGCTAACTTGTGTAAACAACAGCTAACCGAGTGCTAGCTAGCTTGTAGTGATAAAGCAACAGAGGACGTAACTTTTATGGACATTAATCAGACGATCTGTTAAATTACGAGTGGTGCTTTAATGTGCCTCACATCACCAGTGACTGTTACAGATATTTGCCTGTTAACGAGCACTGCCATTGTTATCGGAGCTGATAAAATCACCGTATGAATGTGAATGTGTGGCGTTATATATTAAAAATAAAATGCAAATCGTCAGCATTCACTGCAGCTGGGAGGCTCAAAATGGCAGTTAGTTTTACTAACAGGCTGACAGCTGATTCTGAACTGTCGGCTATTTTTCATAAGCCAACCGCTAAAATTTCAAGTGTATTGGTGTCTAACGCTAAATCCTAGCAATGTGGATTTTTGCTTTACTTAAAAGGGAACACCACACAAATTAATAATTGTAATATGTTATCGAGGCCTGTGAAAGTTTAATCAATAACTGTGAACGTGAGCTGCTCTCTCTGAAATCCAGAAACCAGAAGTGAGTCTCAAACTTGTGATGTCACAGGGTATCAAGTCTGGAGCTGCTCCATAGACAATGAATGGAAGACTGAATTTGTGAACCAGTATATCCAAATGACCTTTACTCCATTGTAGTGCTCTCATTTGTGAAACTGAAAATGTACCTAATACTTAGTCAGTCGTCTGGGTGCTCTTAGTGTCATCTATAACCCACCGACCCACCCACCCATCCATCCATTTTATCCACTTATCCGGAGCTGGGACCGGGGGTAGCATGCTGAACAAGGTACTCCAGGCATCCCTCTCCCCAGCAACACTTTCCAGCTCCTCCTGGGGGACCCCAAGGCGCTCCCAGGCCAGATAAGATATATAATACGTCCAGTATGTTCCGGGTCTGCCCTGGGACATCCTACCTGTAGCTAGTCTGTGATGCCAAGGGTCAGCATGCCTGGGTCCCTTCCCCTGCCTGCCGCCTGGCACACACTGTACCTGACCTGATACATATCTCTGCGAGTGATGGGCCCACAACGCTTTTCCTAATGCTTCGGTGCAATCTGACTTTGAGTAACTCACCTGGTATAGGGACACCGCCCCCCTGCGAAGTCTGATTGCACTGTAACATCAGGGTCCTCTTCAATCACTTGTGGTTTGGTCCCTCCCCTGGAACTTATTTGCCTTGGGAAACCCAACCAGGAGCTATGTTCTCTTTACAACACAGCACCCAGGTGTGGAGCAGCTCCAGACTTTATACCTGATGACATCACAAATTTAACTAAGTCACAAGGTTTTAGCTCTCTAGCTTTGGGATTTCAAAGAGAGTTTACTAATGGTTTTTGGACTGTTGTAGACCACAGGAGTAACATAAGAATTTTGAAAATGGTATTTCCCCTTAAAGTACTGAAATGAAGTAGTGGAAGAATTATTCAGCTTTTAACAGTACAGCATTCAAAATTCAAATGCATATTTTGGCATTAACTAAATGTACTTAAAATGGTCCCTTTCAGAGTTGCTATATGAATTACGGTATTGTATTATAATAACATATCAGCAAACCTTTACTCTTTATATTGTTGGTTAGTTTTATTTATAATAATACATCATGTTTTATAAGTTCACTATGTATTCTGTTTAATTATTATGCTGTGAAACAATGAGTTACTGTAGCTTTCAGACAAATGTAGTAAGCAGAATGCAGTTTTTTCTCTAAAATACAGGTCCACTTGCAGGTTTTAGTTTCTGTGAGAATTTGCTGCCTTTCTTTGTCATCTGTGATAGTAACTGAAGAGTCTTTAGGTTTTGGGATGTTGGTCTGACAAAAGAAGCAAGATGAATACGTCAGTCTGGGTTTGGAGGAAATTGTTCTGAGCATTTTTCATAATTATTTGACAATTTATAGACAAAACTGTTAATGGATTGTCAAAATAATCATCACATTAGTGGATAATTAAAATAATCGTTAGTTGCATCCTGAGTCATATTGCCATCCTCTGTAGTATCCGAAGTAAACTATTTTGGTGCTAAGCCTGCTCTGACTTCCTGTTCTTGGTTCCTTCAGGATCCTCATCATGGTGTCTGGAAAGCGGCTGGCTGACATCGGCTACAAGACGTTTTCTGCTTCGATGATGCTGCTGACGGCCTATGGAGGCTACCTGTGTGCGATGCGAGGGTACCGCTATATGCAGAAGCAAAAACAGCTGAAACTGGCAGCAGAAAACCAGGACCCTGAGGTCATCAAAGACTGACGTGAGATGGACTATCCTTGTTTTTGCACAGATGAGGACATTACCCATTCCTCCTTTTTTTTCCTGTCCGTCGCTAAATCGTGAAGATGATAATTCTTCTCAGGACTTTAAAGTGATTTCATTGTGACGGTATCGTCCCCTCCAAAGGAAGATGTTGTAAAATCCAGGCTTGTGTGTTTCAGGAGTGAAGATGGCTGTAATCATTTGTATTAAATTATATTAAATGCCTTAAACCACGCTAAGCAATGTAGTGTTCATAAACAGGACTGCAACAAGAAAGACCTTTCAACAACAGAATATATTTGGAAATATATTTTTACAAGGCACTCAAGTGAGAACGTCATACCAGATTTAGTATAGTCCTCATACCTGGATTCCTCTATAGGCAGTAACAAACAATTTCATAAACATTTGGTCTCGGAAGAAGTAGTAAAAAAACATTAAGACAGAAAAAACAAGTCACAAAATTGCCAAACAACATCGTCAAAGGGTTAATTCACAATAATCTCAGAGGGCAGGTATTGCTGCTGTTTAAAGTGTGTTGTACTCCAGATCAAACACTGCCATTGCCATTCTTTTAAAGGGGATGGTTCACGCAAAAATCAAAAGTACGTATTTTTCCTCTTACCTGTAGTGCTGTTAATCAGTCTAGATTGTTTTGGTGTGAGTTGCAAAGTGTTGGAGATGTCTGCCTTCTCTCTAATACAATGGAACTAGATGGCACTCAGCTTGTGGTGCTCAAAGCGCCAAAAAATACATTTTTAAAACTCAACAGCAATGTCTCTTTCCAGAAATCATAACCCAGCTACTCAAGATAATCCACAGACCTCGTTGTGAGCAGTTTCATGTAGGAACTATTTTCTTTCTACCGAACTACACCTGCCAACTGTATCACTGTGCAGAAGGAAGCGTGCATCTACTGCTAGCTCACCTAGCACCAGTGAGCTAGCCAAAGTTACAGCTCAGCTGAGGAGGACAACATTAATGTTTTCATCTCACGCTGTCACAAGCACGAGTCTCCCGTCTGTGAGTAGATGCACGCTTCCTTCTGCGCAGTGCTACGGTTGGCAGGTGCAGTTCGGTAGAAAGAAAATAGTTCCTACATGAAACTGCTCACAACAAGGTCTGTGGATTATCTTGAGTAACCGGGTCATGATTTCTGCAAAGAGACATTGTTGTTGAGTTTTTCTGATGGTTTTTTTTTTTTTTTTTGGCGCTTTGAACATCACAAGCTGAGTGCCATGTAGTTGCATTATATTTGAGAGAAGGCAGACATCTATACAGCTGATATCTCCAACACTTTGCAACTCACACCAAAATAATCTATAGGTAAGAAGGAAGAATATGTACGTTTGACATTGGAGTGAACTGAAAGATATATCACAGCCATAACAATACAATTATTTATACATATAATACCTGCTGTAACATCGCGCAGTAGAAATGCAAACTTCAGAGTTTGATCCCACAGATCTTCTGCCCTTTGTGGTCCAGTGTGAATTAACCCTCAACACAAAAATAATCAAGTTCATCTGACCAATAAAACTGGGAGAGAACATTGAAACCAATTTACATCTGCAACCAAACTCAGCACAAAAAAAATCCCATCATTTGAAAATTAAGTTGAAGCAAATCACTTGCTTCAACTGATTTCCATATCATCTAGGCTTTTACATGTCACCTCTCGAGTTGTGTCATATGTGTCATTACAGGGCTCTTCAAAGCAGACGTCAGGTGTCTGCATATCCATCGGCAGTTCATAAATCTGTGCGCTCTCACTGCGGTGTGATAGTGGATTGTATGTGTGTGTGGGTGTGAGCTTTGCACATCAAGGGAATGTCATAAGACAAACAAAGCTCTCGGAGACTTGGTTGTGAGGGATGAACTGCAGGGGGCTCCCTGCTTCATGTCACCAGCTGCTGTGGTTCTGCACTTGAGCTTTGGCAGAAGCACAGTGGCCGTTGGTGCCGTTTTCTCCTTTGGAACTGTGAGGAGAAGCCTTGAGGCCTTCTGTGGGCGTGTCGCGCTCTTCCTCAGAGCTGCTCTCAATGTCACTGCGGACATCGTTGCACACCTAGAAGACAGAGGGAGGAGGAAACAGGATATTATTCTTTTTTCAAGTAAGCACAAACTACAAAGCACAGACAGAGTAATGTAAACACTAAAAAAATGTCCTGCTTTGAAGTAACAATTATTGTAACAAACGATGCTATAAAAAAGCAGCGTGAGCTATTTAAAGTGGAATTTGTGAGGTTTATCTTTTTGGGATATGGTGTGATTTTATTGCAGATGAAACAAGAGACTCATGTAGCTGTTGGGAATTCAGTGTGGGGCTGCTGCTCTGGACTGTACTTGTGACTGGGTGGAAAAGTCATCAATATATTTCTCATAATTGTAGGTACGTTGCATTGAAGGGGGAAAACATTAGTAATAATATTAAGTATTTAAAAACAGAAATTATCTAAAGATAAAAAGAATGAACAAAAAGCACAAGACAAATTAAAGTAACGAAGCTGAGGCCATCCCCCAGACTCTGCAGTTATAGAAGAAATACTCAGATCTTTTACATAAAGGGACAGTTCACCACAAAATCAAAAATACATATTTTTTACTCCTATCTGTAGAGCTGTTTATCAGTCAAGATTGTTTTGGTGTGAGTTGCCAAGTGTTGGAGATATCGGCCGTAGAGACGTCTGCCTTCTCTCAAATATAATGGAACTAGATGGCACTCAGCTTGTGGTGCTCAAATTGCCAAAAATATGAATTTGAAAAACTCGACAGCAATGTCTCTTTCCAGAAATCATGACCTGGTTACTCAAGATAATCCACAGACCTTGTTGTGAACAGTTTCATGTAGGAACTATTTTATTTCTACCAAACTACACCCACCAACTGTGTGACTGCACAGAAGGAAGCGTGCAGCTCACCTAGCACCACTGACGCCATTAATGTTTACACCTCATGCTGTCACGAGCACGGGCCTCTTGTTAGTGAGTAGATGCACACTTTCTTCTGCGTAGTGATACGGTTAGCGTGTGTAGTTTGGTAGAAAGAAAGTAGTTCCTACACGAAACTGCTCACAACAAGGATTGTGGATTATCAGGTCATGATTTCTCTAAAGAGACATTGTTGTTGAGTTTTTAGAATGTTTTTTTATTTTATTTTTTTTTGGGGGGCGCTTTGAGCACCACAAGCCGAGTGCCATCTCGTGCCATTATATTCAAGAGAGGGCAGACATCTCTATGGCAGATATCTCCAACACTCTGCAACTCACACCAAAATAATCTAGACTGATAAACAGCACTAAGCGCAAATGGAAAGTATGTGTTTTTGATTTTGGGATGAACTGTCCCTTTAAGCAACAGTAGAAATACCACAGTTAAAAAATACTGTTACCAGTAAAACTCCTGCATTCAACATCTTAGATACTTTTGCTGAAGTGTTAAGACAATACACTTTCAGTATTAAAGTAAAAGTACTCTCTATGCAGCTAAAATAGGCTCTGTAGTTGTTACATTATAATATATTTGATTATTATTGATGCAGTAGTAATTTGCAAAGTAATTACAAGTACTTAATAAATGCAGTGTTGTAAAAAGTAAAAAAAAAAAATTTGCCTTAAAATGTCATGGAGTAGAAGTTTACATCTACTAAAAAAGTAGAACAAGTAAACTACAAGTAACTCAGAGGTGTACTAAAGTAAAATACTTGAGTAAATGTAGAGCTACATTAACGGCTCACAATGTTTAGAAACACAACCACTAATAAGTAACTGCAGGGAGATATTACTTCACATTAAGGGTTAAAAGCAGGTTGGGAACCACTGGTTTAGTCTGATGGCAGGTGTATTTCACTGTGCAGCTTCATGCCGCACACATTTCTCATTCATGCAAATAACCACAGGGTGGTGGTGCTGCACAAATTCATCACGCTGCTGCCTAATGAGAAACAGTTACACATACCTGACATTCATGACACTATCACTACATGATTCATCATTTACAACCCCGCACTTACTGACGTCTTTGTGAGTGAGATTAAATCTAAGTGTTTGATTGACTGCAGCAGCAGCTGTCCAACTGAAAGGGAGAGCTCAGATTTTTTTGAACTGCAGTTGCATGAGGTGTTTATTCACAGTCAGTGTGTCACCTACAGTAGATGGTGGGTGGCATGCCTCCAGTTTGGAGAAGCAGGAGGGAGTACAACCATGACCATATCTATGCTCTCCTTAAAGCCACACTCCATTAACAACAGCAGTAATTTAACATGGCAGAACATGGGAGCTGCTGGTTTACCTCCGCCTGTTAATGTGTGACTTTAGTGAATCTGAACTAACACTTTGAAACACCAAAGTAACACAAAGACAAAGTAGCTGAGCTCAAGGTAGCATTAGGCCCTGATCACACACAACGCGCACTGCACTGCCATTTTTTTAATTGAATGGCACTAGTGAAAAAAATAACACTCGCTTCACCTTGTTATTGTTGCCAGGCAACCACCCCATCATGTCCTTACACTAACCTTCCTGTGTGATCAATGTACGTTTTTTTTTTCTCTACAGTAATCAGTAGGTAGTTCCTAAAATGTTGAGGCAGAGGGTACTTCCTGTAGCTCTGGTTGAGGGTGAGAGGCTGTCAGCAAATAGTTTGTTGGGCACAGGGAAACGGAGATTTGTGTGGGTACATGAGACCCTAAAAAAGAGGGTGGATCATAAGGAGTACCACCAGTTGGTCCAGGAGCTTCTCCTCCATGATGGCTGTTTCCAGGCATATTTTAGGATGACTGTGGGCAGTTTGACAACCTGCTGTCTATCATCGAGGCAGTATAGCTCTGGGTATCCAGCAACCACTACCATCAGTTTCTCCTCCATTGTTTACAAACTGTAGACTTGTTGTTGTGACCACCACAGAAGGTCCACCGCCTCTCACATCATCTGATTTGACAATTGGAAAAAAGATAATGACGGTTTTTCAACTAGAGGAGTTCAGAGAGCTCCGGTAAAAATGCCAGGCACCTAGAGCGTAGAAATGCAAGGCATGTTGCAATGCAAAAACCGTGATCAGAAGGCTTCATTCTCATTAAAAACAATTACAAAAAGGCACCTCCACCTGCTAAAACACTTTCTGTGTGATCAGGGCCTTAGACCAGCAGCTCCCGTGTTCTGTGAGGTAAAATGACGGTTTCTGTCAGATGAGTGGTAGCTTTGAAGAGAGCATAGATAACAGCTTCAGTTCCTCAAGTGAAAAATCACCGTCTGATGGCAAGGTAAACCGTGACAAGATTCTTAATTTAGTGTACACTTAAACTTTTCTTTTTTAGGTGGCTAAAATACATTTTGCTGCCGTCTCCACCTACAGCAGTACATGGTTTAGCTTCTGTGCCGCTACTCACAAGGCCCCGTGTCCACCAAAGCGTTTCTTTTTTTTCAGCTGAATACGGCAGGTACCCCTGATGAAACACTCAGCTGGGAGTGCTTGAGAGCACCTTGGAGGCGTGGTGTTTTTTCAGCTGAGACGCTTTGCATATGGTTGCTGTGATACGGAATATCCACCGAAGTAAACATGTCAGCACAAGGTAGAATACTTCCTTTGGCTGAGGGGAAGGGGTGGAGGGAGAGGACAGACCTTTCATAGTGCAACGTAATTATGAGTCGCTCCCATTGCTAAGTATTAAAAAAATACGCCGGCCTCAGAAAAAAACAAAACACTTTGGTAGACACGACCCTGAACTGCTTCTCCAAATTGGGGCAATGCTGACTGCCATCTGCTCTATCTAATACACTATACAACCCAACTTAAAAAAATCCGAACTGTCCCTTTAAGGTGTGTGAAAGGAATAATAGCAGGAATGAGTCGACAGAAACTTACAGCCAGAAACAGAGAAGGTGAAAGTCTCAAGTGGACAAAGCAAACGGAGAGGAAGCGAGAGACTAGTGGAGAAGGGCTCACTGGACAAAGACAGACAGAAAGACAGGATCTCCCTCTCTCAATCCAGAGGGAGAGGAAACAAACGCCGTCTGCAGAGAGAATGAGACAGAGTCAGGGACAGCTGGGAGAAAAAAGTGAAGAGGCAGCAAATGCATCACCAAAAATAGCCGTGATGTTGTGTTTCAGTAAACATGCTGGTCATAGACAGATGTCTGGTTGGGACTGATATTTATTTGATGTTCATTAAAGCCTTCTTGAGTCAATATTTTAGGGTCAGTCGTGTTGGGACATTTTTGTTAATCTTTGCTGACACAAGAATCAAGTGTTGTTTTTTTAATTTGACCACTTTGGTGAGTTTTAGCTGCACTAAAACTCATGAAATTACACTGCACAGAAGTGAAACCAACAGGTGTCTGTACCACAAAAATAAATGGGTCAAAAGATGTTTGTATGTTCTAGTAGCTGAGAAACAAACTTTTGGATGTTTAAGATGTCAAACCCTTCAGCGGGTTATTAGAGAAAGGCTGCGACTAATGATTTTCAGTATTGACTCATCTGCTGCTTATTTCCTAAAACAAAAAGATAAAGAAAATAATCATTTGCTTGATAAAATGTCAGGTACCCATTAAAATTTCTGAAAGCACAGGAGAAAATCTTTAAATGTCTTGTAATGTTTGACCAGAACTCTAAAATCCAAATATATTTAATTAGAAAAAACTTCATATTTTAGAGGCTGTCGTGAATTTTTGTTCTTCCTTTACAAAACTATCACAATATTTTATACCGATAGTTGAGATAGATTTTTGGACAATCAACTAAGTATTTAAATTGACTTATTTTTTCAGCTCCACACTACAATACTTGTCGGTAATGTGTTTGTGCGGTGACCCACCTTGCCCCGCAGCATGGCTTTGACAGCTATACGGGCTATGAGGTAGAACCAGATGATATGCAGCACTTGGAGGACCAGCAGCAAGAAGTTAAAGAGCCACCAGGACGGGAATGGCCCAACTATGGCCCAGCTCTCAAACATAGTGGAGTTCAGGACCCTGCAACACAAGAAGAAGACTTGTCATCTCAAGAACGTCTTACTAAAGTAAGGTGTGCTGAAATTAAAGACGCCACAGAGATACAGTCTTCAACTGCTGTCTGTTTGTTTTAATCCTAATTTATTGTTAAATGAATGTGTAAATTACCCTGTTGATTTGAACTTTTTTTTTTTTTTTTGGAAAGGCCTCTTTATTTTGGATTTTGGATTTGGTTTTGACGTGACAGACAATCAGTTTATAGCTTCACCCAGCAACTCTCCATACATCCGTCAAACCAACCATCTGAAGCACCCTGGATCATCAACCAGTGAGTACAAACCAAAGACAGTCAGTTGATCATGTCTACACTTATGGTGCCTGTGGGCGGCTATTTTGAACTGACTTAGAAGCCACAACATCCATTTTTGTTACTTAGCGAATATGTTGACACTGTATGTTTCAACAACACTGGCTGTGATTTATGTGTGGTAAGTTTGGGCACAAAAAAGACTTGGTTATGGTTAGAAATGATCACATTTTGGCCTTAAAATACCCTGTTTTGGTGGCACAATCCCTGCTGTAAACGCAACAGTGTCTCAGTAAAAGGCACCCGCTTTTTGGGGCACTATCCTGGCAGGAAATGCAGCCATATCTAGGTGAAAACCTGCTTTCTGTGGCACTGTCCCAGGCAGGAAACTCAGTGATGTCTCTGTAAAGGACAACTGCTTTTTCATGGTGCTATCCCAGCAGGAAATGCAGCCATGTCTTAGACTCACAAGTCAGTCTTTAGACGCTTTGCGGAGATCTCTGATTGTCTGGTGGCGAGACTAGCCATGTCTAGGTACAAACCCGCTTTTCGTGACACTATCTCAGCTAGAAAGGCAGCAATGACTCAGTAAAAAACAGCTGCTTTTTGGGGTACTATCCTAGCTTTTCATAGCACTATCCTGGCTAGAAACACAGCATTACTTGGTAAATAACAATCGCTTTTCACGGCACTATCCCAGCAGGAAGTGCAGTGATGTCTCGGTAAAGAACAACCACTTTTTATGGCACTATCCCAGCAGGAAGTGCAGTGATGTCTCGGTAAAGAACAACCACTTTCTATGGCACTATCCCAGCAGGAAGTGCAGTGATGTCTCGGTAAAGAACACCCACTTTCGTGGCACTATCCTGGCAGGTAACTCAGAAATGCCTCATTAAAAACAAACGCTTTTAAGGACACTATTCCCGGGGGAAATAGAGCAATAAGTTGCTTAAAAACTGCCATGTTTGGTGGCTAAAAGCTGCTGAAAACACAGTGAGTTTTGTTGTTGGTTGGTCTCTAACAGTGGTCTGCAGCTTGGCAGGCGTGTTGCCTAGATGTCACACCATTCATCATCCCCTCCAAAGCGTGATGACAAAGTCAGCTCATATACTACGTCACTTTAGAAACGTTAATATGATACATATGAAACATAAAAATGTAACGTATCTGTGGTTTGCAGACAAGTATAATGCCAACATTTTCTCTTGGCCACAGAGATGGTGAAGGCAGTCAAGCTGTACTTTAATCATATCATTACCCTGCACTCTTCTAACGAGGCCTATTATAAGAGTACTGATTGCACTTCCCATTTGGATGCCAATGGCAACCAAGCAGGCGAGTAACAGAGCTCGACTGCAATGTTAGGTGAGTGGTTGGTGAGGTCACGTCTTCCTTTAAATCCAGCTGAGTGACAGGAGGTTGTCAACAGACCCACCTCCCCCAGCAGAGGTATGGATTTCAGTCCAGGTAGCTGCACCGGCAACACTAGCTTTATCACTCATCCACACCAAGACACTGAATATAGGCGCTCAGGTTACTTTCATCAATGATAGCTTCTCTTTTGTCTGTCTCTCTGGAGGTTGAGCTTCAACATCCAGGTCTCTGTCGAGGAACAGTCGCTATCTAAACAGCCCCCTTAAACCTAAACATTAGCCCCCATCTCTGCAGAGCCCTGGGCAAGAAGTAAATGATGATGAAGCTGTTAGGCGTCTTGGAAACTGCCTCTTCTTATTTATAAACTGGTGGTAGTTGCATCACCTTATAGTTACTTATAAACAACAGAGCATGGTGGTTTTCATGATGTTTTTAGGAGTACAGGTTGTGTGCTGCTGACCAGTGTTGCTATTCAAAGCTACAGGATATGAACTGAAATTACAGTAATTTAAGAAAACAAAGCACTGGAGGATCATAATGTTTTTCTGTGCATGCAAAAAAAGCTCAGAGACAGATTCACATTTTCCAGCCTGAGCTCCAGCACCTTCAACGCTAAAGCTAGATTATTATTTACTGCAAAAACACAGATATTAGATGAGCTAAAGTCATACATGCATAATATTTACTCTGAGTTTCCAAGTGTTACAGAGAACTCACCATATTGGATATATAACTAGTCGTGTGATGAAGAATGCCACACTAAACACAATGAAGAGGAAGTCACACAGGCGCTGGTATTTAGCGTAGTTGGCCAGCTTGGCTGCCTGTAGGAAAAGAAAATAACAGAAGTCATAGTTAATGATAAGTTCAATGTAGAGCATCATTTTTTTCCAGCCCATTAACCTTATTTAATTCCTCGGCTCATACCAGTAATCTATTTGGATCTCAGCCAAGAGGAAGTGACTGGAAACATTAAACAACAATCACAATGCTTCTCCATTGTTTGAGAAACCGACCAATGTGAAGCATAAAGGCGACTGAACAGAGCTGTATGTGAATATAAAAGCCGAGGCCTCACAGTTACTGTATCAACAGCAGTGTAGTATCAGAATATTAGCGATAACTTCTGTCCGATGTCACTCACATCGTCATTACATCACACAGTAAGTGGCCATTTAATCAGATAAACCTTTATTTTACGCTGTCAGAGAAGCTGTAAATAAAGTATTTAGTATGAGGACTGTCGTATGCTGTAAAGCCCTCTGAGGCAAATTGTGATTTGTGATATTGGGCTTTATAAATAAAACTGAATTGAATTGTAACTGCAATTTCAAAACAGTTCAATCATCAAATTTTGGTGTGTCATCACAGTGACTATTGTGTCTGACTGACCTCCAGCAGGAAGTCAGAGGCATCGTGTACACACATCACGAGGCTCCCGACTCGCGCCATGTTGTTGACGTAAGAAAAGCTGACCAGGCCGACTGTCGCCAGGTGATGGATGAACATGATCAGGAAGTCCTGAAATGAAAAATGGGGAGAGAGGGATGGTTAAGTATACATGCTCACTGAACCTGTAAACACAAATGTCACCTCTTTGTTTTGTCAGTGAGGGCACTGACTGTTGTGTTACGAAGGAAATGCAATTGAGAATTAAATGTTGACTCATCCTGGCATTTGTATCCTGGTGAACTTGTTGTTAAAGGTAGAGCGTGTAAGATTTAGTGGCATCTATGTTGCAGCACTGAAACTGCGTGTAGGAGAGCTACGATGGCTGATGCAAATATGCGACTGGCCCTATCTAGAGCCAGCATTCTATTTGTCTGTTCTGGGCTACTGTAGAAATAACATGGCGGACTCTGTGGAAGAGGACCCGCTCTGTATGTAGATATAAACGAGTCATTCTGAGGTTACAAAACACAACATTCTTAGTTTCAGGTGACAAACAAATGAAAACATATGTCTGCCGATAGATGCCCAAAAATCCTACACACTGGAAGTTTAAGACTCAAACACGTAACTCAAACGCCCCTAGTTTAAAGACTCTTGTGTGCTTTACCCTTCTCTCTCTGCCTGTGTTTCCTGCTGCAGTGTCACTACCAAATAAAGGCAAAAGAAAATCTTTTTAAAACTTCTCAAAATCAAATAATCATGATTAGACTTAGCTCTTTAATACGTAAAATTAATGCCAAAATAAAATGGATGCTGATGCAAAAAGTCATGTGCGATTGACTTTTGATTGATCATTGTGTCTCTGTTATCAAGATCAAGAGTTAATTAGTTTGTTATCTTGAGAAAATAAGCTGTTATCTCAAGATAACAAGATAATCAATCGTTATCACGAGAAAACAAAAGGTCGTTTCCTCTTATCAGGTATAATCTTTACCAGAGATCAGTAGTGCCATGCAAACATGCATAGATGGCGTCTTGACAACTGTAGCACTGGAAATGTCAGATCAAGTAGGAGGGTACCTGTTATTGATCAACGCATTAGACCGCCCTTCAATAAAGGTCTCACACAGACAGATATTGTGCTGTGTCCTTCTGTTAGATCAGTACTGGTCATTTTAGGAGAAGACTGGCTGGAAGACGGCAGAAATTAGGTGTGATCTAATAAAAACTCATCTTGGGAAAACAAAAGTAGTTTTCTTGTTGTAAAATATCGTTATCTGGAGAAATCTGTCTTTTATTTTCCCCAGAATAGACATAAATTATCCTTTTATCACAAGAAAACAAGCTTTGATATCTGACAAACTAATTAACTTGTCATCTTGAGATATCCGCATTAGAAAATGATTATCGCAAGCATGGCCGTTCTCTGCTTCTGTACTTGTGTGTTTTTTGGCACACTGGTTGCGGCATTCTGCATGAGAATGCATGTTTCCTGTTAGCATCGCCGCCACAAAAGAGTTGCTTCATGCCCTCTCACGGCTCACACATCACACCACTGGTGCTAAAACTAATTATTCACGTCAACTGTCACAAGATGGACAGTTTTGGTCTTGAGTCTCCTCTGGCCCTGATTCATGACACTCAGAGCTGCACTTTTACAGAGCTGCAACAAAAGCCTGACGTACGACCACTGTGAGAGGGTGGATCACATTTTGTAGGTGCATGAACAAGAGTACTAATATGTACTGAATTTCACCAGCTTTGTTTGTTAACAGACAGCTGTCAATTCTGGATCATGCTGCCAGACTTGGACACAGAGAGAAGACACACAGGGGTGAGGGATGAACAGCGCACAACAACCCCCGACAAACACATGCAGAGACTTCAAAGCGAAGAGGCAAAGACAGGAGACATGTGCATCTGACCGTCAAGTTGTCTGGGCTGACAGCAGCAGACTGCAGGATGGATGGATAGATATGAGGCCTTTCTACTTTCTATATAGTATCAGAGTCTTTCACTTGTTTAACATTACAACTTCTGTTCTTTACTTCTATCAGGGCTCAAAGAATCACACGCATATGCTTAACACTGCACTTAAAATTTGAGCTGTTCACATAATTTCTTATCTGTCACGCACTGACCGAGAGACTGATGCAGTTGACACTTTTCACACACTCTCATACAACACGTCTGTTTTCTCACGCAGTGAAAGAGTGTGAGAAGAAGACAGTGACAGAACACGGACAGACAAGACAGAGCAGCACAGCACAGCAGCAGCACTAAAAACACTGATCAAGCCAGCCACCACTGTATTCTGATGTACTTATATTCATGCTATTACGGTACCGGTACTTGGAGTGGTCTTGCTGAACGTTATAAATTATCTGTGCTTCTGTGCTATTTTAATGTATTTTTAATGTACCATTGACCTGCCAGGGACTGCAGATGAAATTTAGCCTGTATGGCTAAATCTGTCACATTTACGTGACTTAAGTGATCATGTTCATTAATGTGCACTGTCCCTTTCTGAGTGAAATAAACAAGCATAAAACACACCAAAGAAGTCTTAATGAGATTTTAAACTGCTCCCATAATACATTTGCTGAGAAGCACAATGGATTTCTGCTCAAAATGTTCCAGACTATGGTCAAAAGTAGTTTCACTGTACATTGCTGCACTGGAAAAGTCAGGTCAAACATTTAAAATATTCAAAATTTTAAATGTTTTCTTTCAGGGGTTTGTTGATAATTTCAATGTAATCTCGTTCAGGGTGAACCTGACTATGACCATGTAAAATATAAAGTTATTTTGTACTCATATCATATTTGTTCTTGTTCTGGACCTTGTATTTCATGTTAATTGTATATTGTGTTTTTTGTTCATTTGTTGGGTGACACTTGTATATGTCTGTTTATCCTGTTTATCCTTGTTGTAACTTGTAACAATGTTTAATGCTGCCCTCTTGGCCAGGTCACTCTTGAAAAAAGATTTTTAATCTCAATTAGGCTTTTACCTGGTTTAATAAAGGATATATATACATTGTACTGTACAGTTTTAGAGAAAATTAAAGGGTCTTTGATGAGAAAATCTTGCACACTGCTCTTGCTCAGCTTCACAATTTATTAGGAACCTTCGTCAAGTGTTCAACCAGGATTAGGATCCAGGAGTTATGTTTTGAGTTATCTCTGTCCTCTGTCTCTGTTCATATGGTTATTATGAGAATTTTGTGTTATGATGTACCTAGATGATGCATGGTATTCATGCTAGGCAATATGGCAGGAGATACTGTGGTAAGAGACAGATATCTACTGAAAATTTTGTTGGCAGCCTGTAAAAAGGCCATCACCAAGAGATGGTATAAAGCAGAACCACCAACACAAGATGAACGGCTGAAAATTGTGAACGAAATACATGACATGGAACTGTCAACCAACAGCATTTGGACTCAACAGGAGCAATAGTGAGATAAATGGGAGAAATGGTAAGTGACATACTATACTATGACTTTTTATGGCATTTTTAACAGCACACTATACCATAACATTCTATGGCATTTTTAACGCCATACTATACTATGACTTTTTATGGCATTCTCAACGTCATACTATAATCTGACTTTTTATGTCATTTTTACGACATACTATACTATGACTTTTTATGGCATTTTCAACGTCATACTATAATCTGACTTTTTATGTCATTTTTACGACATACTATACTATGACTTTTTATGGCATTTTTATGACATAGTATACTATGACTTTTTATGGCATTTTTAACAGCACACTATACTATGACTTTTTATGTCATTTTTAACAGCATACTATACTATGACTTTTTATGTCATTTTTAACAACATATTATACTATGACCTTTTATGTCATTTTTAACAGCATACTATACTATG